>NW_019232159.1:0-2730 GCF_002742605.1 Olea europaea var. sylvestris
ACACAGATCATGCCGCTATCAGGTACTTAATGGAAAAGAAGGATGCTAAGCCACGTCTCATTCGTTGGATATTACTACTTCAATAGTTTGACATGGAAATTAAGGATAAGAAAGGCAGTGAAAATGCGGTGGCGGACCATCTATCTCAGCTTGAGGACACAGAACGGACAGAGACAGTGGAAATAAATGAAATCTTCCCAGACGAACAGATTTTTGGTGTGATGGAAACACCCTGGTATGCAGATATAGTTAACGATTTAGCTAGGTCTATCATACCGCCCGATTATTCAAGTCACTAGAAGAAGAAATTCTTCGCTGAATTGAAGTATTATTTTTGGGAAGATCTCATTCTCTACAGGCGGGGGGCTGATCAAATTATTTGTCGCTGTGTACCAGAGGAAGAGGAGCCTTTGATATTAGAAAACTGTCACTCATCTATATATGCAGGGCATTTTGGTGCTTCGAAAACAGCTGTGAAGATTCTTCAATCAGGTTTTTACTGGCCTACACTCTTTAAAGATGCTTTTGAATTTGTGAAAAGGTGTGACCGATGTCAGCGCATGGGTAACATATCTAGAAGAAATGAGATGCCTTTGAATAGTATCTTAGAGGTGGAATTATTCGACGTCTGAGGGATCGACTTCATGGGACCATTTCCACCATCTTTTTCAAATCAATACATATTAGTGGCTGTGGATTATGTATCAAAATGGGTCGAGGCTATTGCATTGCCTACCAATGATGGGAAAGTGGTGATTGAGTTTTTAAAGAAAAACATTTTTACCCGGTTTGGAACACCGAGAGCCATAATCAGTGACGGGGGCACACATTTCTGCAATCGTCAGTTGAGCAGTTGTTAGCGAAATATGGCGTTAAGCACCGTGTAGCCACTGCATACCATCCCCAAACCAGCGGACAGGTCGAAGTATCCAATAGGCAATTGAAGCGAATACTCGAAGTCACAGTTAGCTCATCAAGAAAGGATTGGTCAAAGAAACTAGATGACACCTTGTGGGCCTATAGGACTGCATTCAAGACCCTATAGGTATGTTACCGTATCGACTGGTTTTTGGGAAAGCATGCCACCTACCTCTTGAGATCGAACACCATGCCTACTGGGCAATGAAGAAATTAAACTTGGATTTGAAGGCTGTGGGCGAAAAAAGGCTCTTACAACTTAATGAGCTAGATGAGCTCAGGATGGAAGCCTATGAGAATTCAAGAATCTACAAAGAGCGCACTAAGAAATGGCATGACATGCATATTCAGAGACGTGACTTTAAAGTGGGGCAAAAAGTGCTACTCTACAACTCCAGGCTTAAACTGTTTCCAGGAAAATTGAGATCGAGATGGTCTGGTCCATATACCATTACACAGGTGTTTCCACATGGGGCAATTGAGATCACTCATGACAGCAAGGGGATATTCAAAGTTAATGGACAGCATTTGAAGCACTATTGGGGTGGTGATTTTTCAAAGGACAAGTCTACCGTCCATCTTGGATCGCCAGAATGACGCAATACGGTAAAGTCGAGCTATCGACTATAACCTAGCGCTGAGTGGGAGGCAACCCACTGTATCCTTAAATTTATTTTATTGCATTGCATTAGTTTAGGAATTTGTTTGAGTTTAGCTTGTTTCGTAGGTCATCACTCATATTTTGCATCATAGCCTAGGTACTACACGTTTTATGATGCATAAATGGGTGCTAAATGAAGTGTTTGGGTGTTCGAGTGTGTGGCACGCATTTTGATGTGCGAAGATGTTTGTTTTGGTTAAGTTATCAGAATGCGGGTCAATAATTATGAAAAATCGGTTTTGGTGCCAAGTTTTCGATAAGCATATTCCTTTTTCAAGTCAAAATTTTCAATTTTTTTTCGGAATATAGCAAGGTGAGTCAAAATTTTTTTAAGTGAACAAACCGATTTTGGGGGAGTTTAAATTTTAAGTCATGTTTTGAAAAAAAAAAAAACCGGTTTGGTCTTTACGGCCGCATAGACCTAAACCGAAAAAGTTTGGGGGACTTTGTGTTGCACTATGCGACCACATAGTGCAACACTATGTGGTTGCATAGTGTTGTGGTCACGGGTTACACCTCATTTCCCCAACCTCCCCCTCTCTCAATCACACACAACTCCACACTCTACTCCACACCCACTTCACCCATTCCATTGCATACACTCCACATTTGTACATCACACACTTAGCTTACACTACACCCATTGCACACTAATCATTCAATTGCTTGGATATACATATTTAGTGAAACAAATCAAGAATCCAAAAGTTGTCAAGCTAAGGTATGTCTGCTAATTCCAAAAATTTCGAGCTTCGTTTTCACATTTTCATTCAATGTGTGGAAGTAGTTAGAATGTATAATGATGTATTGGTATGGTGTTGTGAATTGGGGAAAATTTCATGATAGTGTTTTAGAAGAAATAGGAAGTAATTCACATTGCTCACCACATGTTCGACGAAATGCCACATTGACGCATGTTTTGAATTCTTGAACTTTTCACTTATGCAATAGTTTACATCGTTATTGTGTAGCTTATTTGCCGAACAATCATGTGAAATTTCATTTGAAAAACACTACCTCAAAATTTAAGTTCACATAAGCACTTCATGGCTCAACATATCCACTCATGTCACTACCTTCGTCCCCATATTTTCTTATGCAAACGACCTCCGATTAAGGTGAAATTTGGATATATGCTAGATGTCATTGAG
>NW_019232160.1:0-2388 GCF_002742605.1 Olea europaea var. sylvestris
TTTGACAGGTTGATCGGAAACAAAAATCGCGCCGGAGCAATTTCGTCATTTTTCGAGACTGTGTCGGAATTGGCTAAAATTTGGCAGGTTGATCGGAGACAAAAATCCGCCGGGGGTAATTTCGTCAATTTTCTCGACTGTGTCAGAATTGGCTAAAAATTGGCAGTTTGAACTGAAAGAAAAATCGCGCCGAGGGTAATTTCGTCATATTTCTCGACTGTGTCGGAATGGGATCAAATTTAACAGGTTTATCGGGAGCAAAAATCGCGCCAGGCGTAATTTCGTCATTTTTCGCGAATATGTCGGCATTAGCTAAAATTTGACTTGTTGATTGGAAACAAAAATCGCGCCGGGGGCAATTTCGTCATTTTTCTCGACTGTGTCGGAATCGGCTGAAATTTGGCAGTTTGATCTGAAATAAATATCGCGTCGGGAGCAATTTCGTCATTTTTCTCGACAGTGTCGGAATGGGATCAAATTTGACAGGTTGATCGGGAACTAGAATCGCGCAGGGTGCAATTTCGTCATTTTTCGCGATTTTGTCGGAATTGGCTAAAATTCGACTTGTTGATCGGAAACAAAAACCGCGTCGGGGGCAATTTTCTTCATTTTTCTCGACTGTGTCGAAATTGGCTGAAATTTGGGACTTTGATCTGAAATAAAAATCGCACAGGGGGCAATTTCTTCAATTTTCTCGACTCTGTCGGAATGGGCTCAAATTTGAAAGGTTTATCAGGAACAAAAATCGATCCGGGTGTAATTTCGTCATTTTTTGCGACTGTGTCGTAATTGGATAAAATTTGACTTGTTGATCGGAAACAAAAACCGCGCCGAGGACAATTTCGTCATTTTTTTCGACTGTGTCGGAATTGGCTGAAATTTGGCAGTTTGATCTGAAATAAAAATTGCGCCAGGGGCAATTCCATCATTTCTCTCGACTGTGTCGGAATGGGTCCAAATTTGACAGGTTGATCAGAAACAAAAATCGCGCCGGAGCAATTTCGTCATTGTTAGCGACTGTGTCGGAATTGGCTAAAATTTGACAGGTTGATCGGAGACAAAAATCGCGCCGGGGGCAATTTCGTCATTTTTCTAGACTGTGTCAGAATTGGCTAAAATTTGGCAGTTTGATCTGAAATAAAAATCGCGTCGGGGGCAATTTCGTCATTTTTCTCCACTGTGTCGTAATGGGCTCAAATTTGACAGGTTGATCGTGAACAAAAATCGCGCCGCGTTTAATTTCGTAACTTTTCTCGACTGTGTCGGAATTGGCTAAAATTCGACTTGTTGATCGGAAACAAAAACCGCGCCGGGGGTAATTTCGTCATTTTTCTCGACTGTGTCGGAATTGGCTGAAATTTGGCAGTTTGATCTGAAATAAAAATCGCGCCAGGGGCAATTTCTTTATCTCTCTCGACTGTGTCGGAATGGGCTCAAATTTGACAGGTTTATCGTGAACAAAAATCACGCCGGGTGTAATTTCGTCATTTTTCGCGACTGTGTCGGAATTGGCAAAAATTTGACTTGTTGATCGGAAATAAAAATAGCGACGGGGGTAATTTCGTCATTTTTCTCGACTGTGTCGGAATTGACTGAAATTTGGCAGTTTGATCTGAAATAAAAATCGCGCCGGGGGCAATTTCGTCATTTTTCTCGACTGTGTCGGAATGGGCTCAAATTTGACAGGTTGATCGGAAATAAAAATCACACCAGGGGCAATTTCGTCATTTTTCTCGACTGTGTTGGAATTTGCTGAAATTTGGCAGTTTGATCTGAAATAAAAATCGCGTCGGGGGCAATTTCGTCATCTTTCTCGACTGTGTCGGAATGGGCTCAAATTTGACATGTTGATCGGAAACAAAATTCGCGCTGGAGCAATTTCGTCATTTTTCGCGACTGTGTCGGAATTGGCTAAAATTTGACAAGTTGATCGGAGACAAAAATCGCGCCGGGGGCAATTTCGTCATTTTTCTAGACTGTGTCAGAATTGGCTAAAATTTGGCAGTTTGATCTGAAATAAAAATCGAGCCGGGGGCAATTTCGTCATTTTTCTCGACTGTGTCGAAATGGGCTCAAATTTGACAGGTTGATCGTAATTAAAAATCGCGCCGAGGGCAATTTCGGCATTTTTCTCGACTGTGTCGAAATTGGCTGAAATTCGACAGTTTGATCGCAAATAAAAATCGCGCCGGAGGCAATTTCTTCATTTTTCTCGACTGTGTCGGAATGGGCTCAAATTTGACAGGTTTATCGGGAACAAAAACCGCGCCGGGCGTAATTTCGTCATTTTTCGCGACTGTGTCGGAATTAGCTAAAATTTGACTTGTTGATCTGAAATAAAAATCGCGCCGGGAGCAATTTCGTCATTTTTCTCGACTGTGTCAGAAT
>NW_019232160.1:2414-2730 GCF_002742605.1 Olea europaea var. sylvestris
CGACAGTGTCGGAATGGGCTCAAATTGGACAGGTTGATCGGAAACAAAAATCGCGTCGAGGGCAATTTCGTCATTTATCTCGACTGTGTCGGAATGGGCTCAAATTTGACAGGTTGATCGAAACAAAAACCGCGTCGAGGGCAATTTAGTCATTTTTCCCGACTGTGTCGGAATTGGCTGAAATTTAGCAGTTTGATCGGAAATAAAAATCGCGCCGGGGGCAATTTCGTCATTTTTTCTCGACTGTGTCGGAATGGGCTCAAATTGGACAGGTTGATCGGAAACAAAAATCGCGTCGGGGGCAATTTCGTCATTT
>NW_019232161.1:0-3890 GCF_002742605.1 Olea europaea var. sylvestris
AAATGAAGTTTGACTATTTATGCATTGATTTATAAAGTTTGCCAAACTGGTTCTTAATATGTAGAATGAGCAAATTATGTTTGTGATGGTCTTGGTGATGTTAAAACACATCTATATGGATATTGTCTCTATTATATCAAAACATTATTATCATGTTAAACTTGTGATTCCTAATGAAATGATACCAGGATAACAGAGATTTGACATCAAATAGTCCAAGCAATAGTTCTGTGAGTGCTACACGAGAGGTTAGCTCTCCGGAGGTTTCCATCAAGTCAAACATACACCCTTCACCAAACAGTTACCGCACAGATAATTCGGTGCATTCAGAAAGTTCACATGTAGCTTTGGATCAAACAAACATGCAGGTGAAAGGATCTGGTTCAGATGCATTTCGAGTGAGTGTTTCTAGTGCTCCTAGTACTTCAAGTCATGGTTCTGCACAGGATGATTGCGATGCTTTAGGGGATGTATACATATGGGGTGAGGTTATATGTGATAATGTTGTCAAGGTTGGGCCAGAGAAGAATGCTAGTTCTGTTAGTAGTAGAGCTGACGTGCTTCTTCCCAGGCCGTTAGAATCTAACGTTGTTCTGGATGTCCATCATATCGCCTGTGGGGTCAGGCATGCTGCATTAGTCACCAGACAAGGTGAAGTCTTTAGTTGGGGTGAAGAATCTGGGGGACGGCTTGGCCATGGAGTTGGGAAAGATGTTCCTCAACCACGTCTTGTGGAATCTTTATCCTTTTGCAGCGTTAATTTTGTAGCGTGTGGAGAGTTTCACACTTGCGCTGTTACTATGGCTGGTGAACTTTATACATGGGGAGATGGGACGCATAATGCTGGCCTCTTGGGTCATGGAACTGATATCAGTCACTGGATACCAAAGAGAATATCAGGTCCTCTTGAGGGACTTCAAGTTTCAATGGTTACTTGTGGTCCATGGCACACTGCCCTTATAACATCAACTGGACAACTCTTTACATTTGGGGATGGAACCTTTGGTGTTTTGGGCCATGGTAATCGGGAAAACGTCTCATACCCGAGGGAGGTTGACTCTCTTTCAGGGTTAAGGACTATTGCTGTTGCGTGCGGAGTGTGGCATACTGCTGCTGTTGTTGAGGTTATTGTAACACAGTCTAGTGCCAGTGTTTCATCTGGAAAATTATTCACATGGGGTGATGGTGATAAAAACCGTCTTGGACATGGTGACAAAGATCCTCGACTGAAACCTACGTGTGTACCTGCACTTATTGATTACAATTTTCACAAAATTGCTTGTGGACATAGTTTGACTGTGGGCCTGACTACATCTGGGCGTGTTTTCACAATGGGAAGTACGGTCTATGGTCAGCTTGGAAATCCTCAGTCTGATGGAAAGCTACCTTGCTCTGTAGAAGACAAGCTTGCTGGTGAATCTGTTGACGAAATTGCTTGTGGTGCATATCACGTGACTGTCTTAACCTCCAAAAATGAGGTCTACACGTGGGGAAAAGGAGCCAACGGAAGGTTGGGCCACGGAGATATAGAAGACCGGAAAATGCCAACACTAGTTGAATCTTTAAAGGATAGGCACGTTAAATATATTGCGTGTGGTTCAAATTTTACAGCTGCTATATGTCTTCATAAATGGGTTTCTGGTGCTGAGCAGTCTCAGTGCTCGGCTTGTAGACAGGCATTTGGCTTCACGAGAAAGAGGCATAATTGTTATAATTGTGGACTAGTACACTGTCATGCTTGCAGTTCAAGAAAAGCATTGCGGGCTGCATTGGCACCTAATCCCAGCAAACCATATCGTGTTTGTGATGCCTGTTCTGCTAAATTAAGTAAATTGGCAGAAACTGGAGTCAATAGCCGGAGAAATGCTGTACCGCGCCTTTCAGCTGAGAATAAGGACAGGTTGGACAAGGCTGATCTGCGATTAGCTAAGTCGGGAATGCCATCCAATTTTGATTTGATCAAACAGTTAGATACAAAAGCAGCTAAACAAGGAAAGAAATCGGATACATTCTCTTTAGGCCGTTCCTCTCAAGTGCCTTCTCTGTTACAGCTAAGAGATGCTGTAATTTCTGCAGCTGTTGATGCACGACGAACAGTTCCAAAACCAGTTCTTGCACCATCTACTGTTAGTTCAAGGTCTGTGTCCCCATTCTCAAGAAAATCTAGCCCTCCACGATCTGCAACACCAGTCCCTACAACTTCAGGACTTTCTTTTTCCAAAAGCATTACAGAAAGTTTGAAGAAGACTAATGAACTTTTGAATCAAGAAGTACATAAATTACGTGAGCAGGTACACCCTAAATTTCTTTGTTTCCTCATTCAGCTTTAGCTTTTCGAAATTAATTTTTTATTTTGATGATAGGTCGAGAGCCTTAGAAATCGATGTGAACTGCAAGAGTTGGATATCCAGAAATCAGCAAAGAAAGCTCAGGAAGCAATGGCATTAGCTGCAGAGGAATCTGCTAAATGTAAAGCAGCAAAAGATGTGATAAAGTCTCTTACTGCACAGGTGAGGTTAAGCTTTAGATTTGTATTGATGACTCTTAAATCGAAAAACACCTCTGTGCTCAGTAGTGTTCTTGTGCTGCTGAATGTATAGTTGATTGGTCTGTAATCAGAGCTTGGCTCTTGTATCTTTCCAGTTGCTTTATTATTGGTAAGATAAAGGTCAATTATTGCCTAAACAATATGCTCTACTGACTTCTCTTATTTTCTCAATTTTTAGCTCAAAGATATGGCAGAAAGATTGCCACCCGAGGCTTATGATTCTGAAAGCACCAAAGTGGCTTACCTACCAAATGGTGCTGAACCAAATGGCATACCTTATCCTGGCACAAATGGAGAAGGAAATTCAAGACCTGATACGATCAATAACTCATACACGGCCTCCCACCTTGGAATTGACTCGACATTAAATAGAGTGAGCAATGAAATTAACTCGGGTGCTCAGGGACTTGGGTTTTCTGCTACCAATGGGATGAATGAACGCTCAGATGTCAGACTACCAAATGGAGGCGAAGATGTTCAGGCTTACAGGAATAGTGCTGAAAGTGTCAACACTAAAGAATCTGTGCCTCCAGATGGTGAAAACGTCTTAAAATCAAGAAACTCGATGGTTCCTGGTAATGCTAGTCAAATTGAGGCTGAGTGGATTGAACAATATGAACCTGGTGTGTATATAACACTTGTAGCCCTTCGAGATGGAACTAGGGATCTCAAACGTGTCCGCTTCAGGTATTGGGCATTGTCATTTTCATTATTCTGTTAATATGTATGTGTATATATATGTATATATATTTATTATTATTATTATTATTATTATTATTATTATTATTATTATTATTATTTTTCTATAGAAAAAATGTGCATATATTGGTGCGATGGGAATAAGAATTAACTTTGGTATCTTTCTTCTTTCTTCTATATGCAGCCGTAGAAGATTTGGGGAGCACCAAGCAGAGACTTGGTGGTCAGAGAATCGTGAAAAAGTTTACGAGCGATACAATGTTCGTGGATCAGACAAGTCATCGGTTTCTGGCCAGGATACGCGACGGTTCGATGGAGCCGTTTCACCATCTTCCCAAATATAGGTACAAAGGAAAGATAAATTCTCCATTTATGCTAATGATGCAGGTTCTCATAGTGGAGGAATAGACACCCTTCTATTTTTTTACCCTTCACCCCATTTTTCTTATCCCCTTTTCTTTAAATTTATCTTCTTCCTATTTATTTCTTCGGGAATCCATTGTTTTTGTTGTCATATTGTCGTGTATATAGACATGTCGATTATTATATGCTAGAAAGTTTTTGTGCTCCATTTTATTACCCATTTTCCGCTTATACATCGGGGTATTTGGTATCACTTAGCATGATCTTTCAAGAGTTAATC
>NW_019232161.1:9660-14524 GCF_002742605.1 Olea europaea var. sylvestris
GAGTTAATAAACTCTAAGTTCAAATATAATCCCAAATGTGGGGGTTGACATTAATGTTTGAACTTATACGAGAAGTTCAAGACTTGTGAATGCAACATTAAAGAATTGCATATGAATTCATAATTGAGGAATTGTGGGGGTAACTTATTTTTAAAAAGTTACCAATACCTTCTAATTATTGAAAAATATCTATGAAGAATAAAAGGTAGAAAATCCTTTACAAGGATAAAATAAACTAAGTCTAAAGTCGATGAAATGAGTGAAAGCAGGTCATGGCGCTTGCAAAACCAATGGGAATATTTAAATAATACTCATAAATTAAAGATCATTGTAATGAATCAGTGATGATAAGTGAATACCCAAGTATGAAATCCACAAATTAAAGTGATTTACTAGTGTAAAGGTTGATAAAAATCTTCCAACCATGTTTGAATATGAATAAAGCTTTTGATGAAGCTAGTAAGTAAAAGATTTCTTAGAGGTGACAAGTCATATCTATCAAATGAATTGAACGTTGACTAGCTATATTTGATAAGATACTAAGTCATAAGCAATGAAAAGTCTAGATATATAAGTCATAAATATGACTTACAAGGAAATTATGAAAGGTAAAATAATTTTCAAAGAGAATTTAGCAGATCTTTTAACTAGACCACTCAATAAAATTTTTTGTCACATCTACTTCGAGTGGGATGGGGTTGCAACTCCTAACCTATAAAAGTCCACCAATGACGGCAACCCTACCCATCATTACTCAAAAGATAACCTACGGGTTCAAAGGGTAACAAGTCATTCGATATGTGAATAGTTGTAGCATTATTTCAATCCGCAATGATCCTATCTTAGTTAAAATAATGCTGGTTGTTACTAAAGTGAGGGTTGAACTTTAAGCTCTTAATGAAGTTCAGTGTTAAAACATAAGTATCTCTAAAAGTAACAAAGGTACTGAAAGAACTTCACCTAGATGAACTTCGAAGTGATGCCGCCTCAATTGAGAGTTGGAGTTTCTCTCATAAAAGTTTGTTGAATAGGATGAGGGCAAGGCCATAATAGTGCTAAGCGAGTTATGAGAAACTTGAGAACATATGATACTTGTGTGTGTCTTCTTGTCGATATTATCATATGAAATAAATGGTTCAAAGCTTTACGGTACCTTTGATTCAGACTTTACCTTGTAAGAATTACACTATGATTAGATTCAAATCGAAAGATATATAATTCTTATATATGTGTATCGTATACTTTGAATTTGAGACTTTATTGGATTTTGAACAAGTGGAGGATTGTTGAAATATTGTTCAAAATCCATAAAGATACGTGTGTGAAATGAAAAGGAGATGATAGCCAATACATTGGCCTATGCGACCGCATATGCCAAGAGGCTATGCAGTCGCATGCCCTGAGGCATAAAATTCAAGGCATTAGTATGTTGAACCATGCGACCACATGGTATTGGTCGCATGGTTGTAAATTTTGACCGTTAGAAGACCGTTTTCGATTTAATTTCTGGCGCCTTTTGGAATGTTTTTGTAACTTTTCGACACGATTTTTTAGCACCAATTCGCGGCATTGATTGAGGCCTATAAATAGGTCATGGATGATCAATGGAATTAATATAAAATAAAAGATGACATATGATAAAACATTCCTTCATTCCATAAGAATAAACCAAAGTTTTCTTCATCCATATTCAAAATTTCCCAATTGTTATTCAAGTTTGGGTGGAAAACATTTATATTTTAGTGTTTTCCTGCAACTAGGCTTGATCAATACTACGAACCATTTGCCATAAAACCCTTGAAGCATCTCGTATAATTCGGAGAGGGAGCAAATATCGTTCAAGGAAAGCGATATTATTTTCGTGTTTAAACCTTCATATTGATTTGATCTTCTTGTTCATATTTCATCTTCTTAAATTTTCATTCCTTAGTTTCTTTTCTAAACCCCGGTATTGGTAATTTCCCAACATGACACTCGCACAAGTTTTCGTAACTAGGTACCGTTGAAACTCAATCCCAAGTCTTTTGTCTAGTTTTAATACCATATTAGCCACGCCATCTAGAGTCATCTCTGATTAGAAAGGAACCATATATACTCCTTTATATCTTCTCTTCAATAGATTGCAGTGCAGTTTGGCTTGCAGTTTTGAGTTATACCGCATATAAAGACAACATGGTAATTTCAAAAGGTTCAGCAAACAGAAATGTTTATAAACAGCAATCCTGTAACGATTCACACATTATTACACAATCGATGTCCACGACAGTCCATATTCCCAGTTCAACGACTTCATAGAACTATTATT
The DNA here is from genome assembly GCF_002742605.1 of Olea europaea var. sylvestris. Classification (NCBI taxonomy): domain Eukaryota; kingdom Viridiplantae; phylum Streptophyta; class Magnoliopsida; order Lamiales; family Oleaceae; genus Olea; species Olea europaea. The sequence continues at coordinate 11,966 of NW_019232161.1, forward strand.
CTACTAAAAGTAACCCTTCTTCAGGCCATGAAGTAGCTTGAGAATGCATTCCTATAACTTCTCGAAAAAACACCTAAAAGAAACTCACATGTAGAACTTCCAAGTGACAGTACTTTTGCTATACATGCAACTATACATCTTCAAGGTGATCCTTGTCAGCCCCCCAAAACAATGTCATTGTGCTGCCACAGAGAACCAGAAGGCGGCGCAGGCATTCCTTTCAGCAAAAACCCATAGAAGTTACACAAGGAAGCAAATGACTTTGGTTTAACCTTCAGAAATTGAGTATGCGTAGCACTGTGAACTTGATCAACCTGCTGAAATATTAGTAAAAAGACTTGCAATGTGAAGATAGTGGGCATTATTAGAGGCTTTTTAGCCATTACAGAATAAGGCTAACAAGTTTTAAGAAGAAAGAAAATGGAGAACTATTAAGTAGAGACGAAGAAAGAGGAGAGTGCACGAGCAGGTGCCATGTTTTGAAATAATATAGAGGGATGTATAGGGTTTGAAAATTGAAATATACTTGAATAGTGTAGCATTATCATAGTCCCCGATAATCCATATTCCCAGTTTAATGACTTTATAGAACCATTATTCTACTAAAAACATCCCTAAATCAATCCAACCACAAGAAATCATCATCAAAAGGAGCACTTCTCCTCTACAAAATATTATAACGTTGAAAAATATAACCCACCCTTACAGATCTGCAAGGAGAGAATGCTTAGATAGTTAAAATTATAAGCCTACAGATTCAGCCTTCACTTAGCGACACAACACAATTAGAATCGTAACAAAAGGTTAACCTCTGATATAAAGTAAAAACGAGATAAATTGTACCACCAAGACAAATGCCACGTCTGCCAAAAACTTCGAAAAGGGCTTGTATTTAAAAATAGACGACTAATTAACAACACAGTTATGAAGGAAGGGGGAGACTTTGTGGTCACAACAAACCCTGCCCTACGAAATGTATTGAAGACCTCCCCAGCCTAAAAAGAACTTCCGAATCAATAGCCATTAATAGCCAAAGCTTCACGTAGTCTAAAAGTTTCACAAGAAAAAGAAAAACGCCAAAATATTCCCTCGCCCCAGAATTGGAGATGTTTTCAATCGAAATGGACTATAAATGCTACAACAAAGTCAAAATGGTGTCTCAGATGGAAAAATGGAGGAAACACCCATTCTTTCTACTTCTGGAAACCCTTATCTCAAATAGTGTGTGAGCTCTTCACTCATGGACAATATACTCGTCCATATCCAACATCAACAATGCACATAAATTTATGACTCAATCAGACAATACTTGGTGCGTCCCCTTCCCAATTGCAAACCGCACGATTCCAGCGAGTTCTAATGCAATCAACCAATGGTGCATGTTGAGGAGGCTCAGGTTTAGATATTTCATCTGAATTCTGTTTCTCGCCAGAAGGCCCTGATACATCTGCCATGAATTCTTCGGGTGTCCACCTTGGGGGAACTGAAACTCTCAATTTTGTTAGCCTAGGTCGTTGCATCAGATTTTCAGTTCCAGACGATGCCTGGCTGCCATTCACAATTGATTTTGCTATCCCATTAAAGTGGTAAAGATCAAAGACCTTCTTACCCATCAATCCAGTTGAATCCTTCACGCCTCCTAAACTCTTATCTAAATCCAAAAGAACCTGCCAAAATTCACTCCATACAATAAAACCCATGCTGCAAAGATGCTCAAGCTTCTCAGACGGAAGGCTAATGTTTGTTTCCTTTAGGACTTGATGGAAGCCTTCCACACTAATGAACCCACCACCTCCACTTTGGTCTTGGGCATCAAACGCTCTCCGGATTTGTGATTCTCTACTTTCAAGTTCGTTTTCATCCTGGACGTTAGTATCAAGAGCAAATAACACTGTATAATGAGACTCACTTCCGACTACCCATATTGGCCACCTTGGACATTTCAGATATTGGCCAACCTTACAAAAATTGAGGGACTCTAGTAGAGTAAGGAATCCAACTTCCACGGGTGTAGAGATGCCATTCACAAACATGCCACCTCCTAAGTCCATCTTCCCATCAAACACATTAGCAGCAGCATTTCCAGAAAGCAGTAGGTTTACGATTTCCTGTTTAAGAAAATTCTTGTTTAGGGATAACAAGGGCAGGTATAAGTGTAGCATATCAAGTTATTGTACTGAGAACAATCTAATGAAATTTTCATCAATTTATAGATACCTGTGATGCATGCCCAAATGGAGCAGTTACCAATGGTTGACTGGGGTCATCCCTATCTGCTTGAACATTTTCCTAAATGTTCAGGAAGAATGAATAAATGCATTAGTCACATGACTCACATCAATGAAAAAGCAAAAGGTTAATGAAAACAACTGAAAAAGAATGTGAAGAGCCATGTAAATGAATTAGAACTTCGCTCCAGTCAACTATAGAACAGACACTGAATTTTAACCCCCGAGGGACTGGAGTAGCACACAGAATAAATGCATATCCATGTACAATCAATGTAGGCTCTAAATTTTTCTTAGTTACAATGGTCAAAAAACGAATTTTGGTTTCATA
>NW_019232161.1:16043-22338 GCF_002742605.1 Olea europaea var. sylvestris
ATATGTGAAAACATAAGAGGTCTTGCTCTTATCTTTGGTTCAGTGATTAAAGCACATTTAAGATTGACAAATTAAGTAATCAAGAGAAGGTTTGAACTCGAGTTAATGCTTGTAAGAAATTAAGCCAATCTTGAGCAATCAATTGCAAAGCTCAGGCTTAGAATATTAACAACCCCAAGTAGTTATTTATGTTAGGTATAAAGTTCCCTACATGAAACTCGGATGGTATTATTAGAAAGCAATATTTTGTGCAGAAATTTCGACATTTTAATTTACATAAATTTATCAAATGAATAGAAAGATCCAGATTTCGCTGTGCTCAGAAGACCCAGAAGATATCCGATTTCTTCAATTCTCTCGTCCTTGTTTTTTATTCTTTATAAGTAAAGATCATATGTAGGGCTGCCTAACTTTATGTTTTTTTTTCTTGTTTATTTTGATAATACACCCCCCATGTATTATCCTAATGATTAATAAAATTATACGATTAAAAAAAAAAAAAAGATCATATGTGATTTCCTTTCAATCATTGTATTGTAGGTAAGTGGCTTTAGAAATCATTATCGAAACAACTCCTTCCTTAATTCGATTCGTAGTTTGCAAATATTAAATTCCTGGAAATTCATTGCCATTCAATCCAAAGAAATAAAGAATGGTACCGAAGAAGTGAATGATGGTGTATACAAACAAAACGTAGGAAAGTGGAACAGATATAATCGTGCTTTTGGCATTGAGTTGTAAATAAATGGTCTCAACTATCCAATGTACCCAGACGACAGAATTTTCAGAAAGCAAAGTTCCAAAGTTGGACTAAATACTGGATATAAAGCTACGAAAGGTAAAATGGACAACGATAAATAGTTTACAGAAAATAATCAAAATCCACATTTACCAACATAAAATTCATGACTCAAAAGAAATGAGGTTTTTAAATAGTCCAACTACCAATGTTAATAAATGCTAGACAATATAGGAAGATGTCTGAGGAAAACTAGATATATTGAATCCAAAACTTAGAAGATCTTAACTCTCAATATAGTTGGCATGTTCAACATAGGAGATTTGGAGGTTCTAATCTTTCTTATTTTACCTTGTCCATTTCCAATTCCAAATGAAAATCCTTTATGCTGGAAAGCTAAAACAAATTTAAAAGTATAAATTTTTGCCAAGGACTAAACCCCTATATTATTGCGTGTAACTTGAGGAATCAAATTCTCAATATCGACACAAGGAGCTACGCTATCGTGATTCACTACTGCTAAAGCTTCACAGGTGATTCATCTTGACATAAAATTCAATTGAGTTAGTTCCAGTAGTGATTTCGCCATTCAAGAAATCAATTTCGACTTGAAATCAATCTTGAAGGATGAGCCACATATAATTGTTCAATGTTGGCCAAGTGAATTGTAGTTAAACTGAACCATATCTCCTTTCATGCATAGCTGCAGCACGTTGTTTTCTTTAAACATACTCAGAAACAATAGAGTGTTATTCCAGAATAAGCAAACATGTAAATACAACACAAGCACTTATACGCTAAATCTTGTATAGTTAAGATTGAATTTGGTGGGAAAGTAAGAAATCAAACTATTACTTGTATGGCTGCTAACACACCACAAGGCCCGCCTTCATGCTGCACGAGCCCCATAGATGTTTCTGGATCAGGGCTAAACCTAGAAGGAAAGTTATTTTCCCAATGCATTAGAAACATATGGACAAGCTTACTTGTACAACAGAAGAAACAAGGAGGCAAATGAACTCATAGAAACAGAATAATGAACTTTGCCGATAACTGAGGTACTATAAAGACATAATGTCAACCGTGATGTGCATATGTAAACGCATTAATCCATAATTGCAAGCTTGCACAACCAGGCATGAATTATGTGCTCACAGAAAGACCAACTACTACATTGTTGTGAATTTTCACAGCATCAATACCGCAACAATGATTATAATCAAGTCTATACAAGTCATAAGATCTGTGATGAACTTACCTCTGCTTGTAAACAATCTCACTAACATAAATGTTCAAATGTTTCGATTCTAACATTAAACAACCCAATCGAGAATAAATATTATGACATATGGGGAGCATTTGAAGATTGTAGTAAAATCTACCATCTGATGAGTGCATTTTCAATGGAAATTTTAAACATTTATTTTGTCCAATTGTCACACCTCACTATATATCATTATTCCATCACCATTTAAGATGTCCATGAAAGTTAATATTTCAACCTTAGAAAGTTAAAGCCATTATTTGAATGATACTTTTTCCAAATGCTGTTATTAGAAAGCTTGTTAATACTATATGTCAACTGTTAAGAATAAGAAAGGACCTCCAAACATGTTTACCCAGAAAATAAAGATGATTTCAATATTCTCTTCAAATACCCCCTTTTCTATCAATTTTTGGTTCTCAGGTCCACCTTCACGTGTGAAAGATTTACGCCTCTACTAATTCTATCAATATTGGGTTTTGAACCACCCCCACCCCCTTCTCAGTTGAGAGATTTTCGCCTACATCCATTTATAATTTTGTGAAACACCTACTCATTTAAAGATCTACACCTCTATCAATATTGAGTTCTGATGTCCACCTACTCAGTCGAAAGATTTACGCCTACCAATTTATAGTTTTGAGGTCCACCTACTTATTTGAGAGATTTATCACCCACCAATTAATGGTTTGAGTCCCAATACTAATTTGAGAGGTCTCTGCCTCTATCAATTTTTTGGTTTTAAGGTTCACCTACATATGTGAAGTTTTGCGCCCTACCAATTAATGGCTTTTAATTCCCCCACCGTGAGATATCTATGCCTCATATCAATTTGGCTTTGAGGTCCATCTACTTGTGTGAGAGATTTACGGCCCTACGACCCTACCTATTAATGGTCATGAGGCCACATACTAATTTGAGGAATATATGCCTCTATCAATTTTTGGTTCTGAGGTCCACCTACAATGACGAGATCTACACCTATATGAATTAATTGTTTTATATCCACCAACTCATGTGAGAATATTACACCCCTATCATTGGTTAAGAGTTTATCTACAAATCTGAGAGATTTATCCCCCTACCAATCAATGGTATTGAGTCCCCTACTAATTTGAGAGATCGGTGTCTCTAGTTTTGGTTTTGAGGTCCACCTACAATGTGGAGAGATTTACACCTCTATGAATTTATGGTTTTGATATCCACCTAATCATGTGAGAGATTTACGCCTCTCTCAAATAATGGTTATGAGTCTTCCTACTGATTTGAAAGAGCTATGTTTCCATCAAATTTTTTATGAGGTCCACCTACACATTCAAGAGATTTACTCCCCTACCAATTAATGGTCTTGAGCCCCCTACTAATTTGAGAGTTCTAAAATCACCAAGCTACTATCCACACTAATCATGCTTATGCTAAATAACAAAACTTTCCAGTTTAGCACATCAATATAAGCATTCTGTTCGAAGTAGAAAAGTTAGTTGATTACTTACGTGTGCACTTTTCAATTATTAACTTACAAAATTGATTGACGACAATGCCAAATTGTATTTAACTCTTGAATTTCAAGACACGGACCCAAGCTCGCAGCTAAAGATCTCAGATTTACGGCATTACCATATTATAAAAGGAGGTGAGTAATGGCTAGTAATTAATGAGGAAATACAACGGCAATATCATCTGCAAATGAGATACAACAAACAATACTATGTTGTTCCCAACAATGTTAAAACTGAACCTCAGACAAGAACCCATTTACACGAATCTCTATAGCCATGTTTCTAAAACCATGTTTTGGTTACTGGAAAGCATAGCAATTTATTTCCACTCCTTTTCTTCAGACACCATATCTCATTTACAAAATTTTAACGTTTTATCAGTTACTTTAAATAAATACTCTTATACAAATCATCAATAGGTCACTTCACTATAGCAGAAAGCCATTACCAAGCATATATTCTCAGAGGTAAAACTTTGCATTTAAATATTTTACCTAATGCCCTGATTACTCCACTGTGCAAGAACATCTTTACTAACTTCACTCCCAAATATCATCTCAAATAGATGGTGAGCCTCCACCGAGGACAACTCTGTCCCCAAATTTCCACCCTTGTCCTTGCATTTCTCCAACTTAACACTCTTACCCTTTCCCTCATCTCCAGAACCGCTAATTTTCACGTCCTTTACACTCTCCACGCTCTTCAGAACAGATACCGCAGAGCTTTTGGTTGCTGTCATCCTCTTCTCCGCTGCAGCAGCCATCAATTCCCGCTGCAATAGCCGATTCTTCACTTCCAGCGACTCCTCCAGCACTTCTCTGGTGTCATCCCCCGGTTTGCTCCTCTTCGGCTCCGGAGACTCGTGCTGCTGCATACTCATTCTCAACGCCATCTTCAAATCTTCCTCTTCTTGATCCGCCATTGTAATTATATTCAGGTATATGTATATATTAAAAGATCAGATAAAAATTTCGATCCTTTCTACAAAATACAACTCAACATTTCATCTTTACCTTAATAAAGTAGGGTTTCAAGAGCATTTCGATTCCTTTATTCAACTGAATATAAATGCGCGACACACGTTTATAGATACATATATAGAAATCCAAATCAACTCGAAAAATGAACGAAACGCAATAGAGATAAATTGAAAAAATATCAGGTGGATGACAGAGACGACAAAACGACGGCGTATCAGATAAACCTCGATGCCTTTACGGTGAAGATGGATGTGGCTTTTGTTCAAATGACTATGTTGGCCTTGAGGGTGTCCGAAGGGAAATGCGAACAGAGTGCAAAAATATGCGACGGAGTGAGGGTAAGATAGTAATTTCATTGTCTAGGGAATTATTGGAAGTGTTTCATTTAAGGTTGTCGGGAGATGCTTGCCATATATACTGATATAGGTTGGTAGGAGTAGCCACCCTCAAAGACAAGCAAAGCAGACCACAGCACACCGATGCAAGGCCATCGACCCCCATAGGGCTTTCTACCACTACACCCAGGAAGCGCTCTACCACTACGTCCAGGGAGCGCTCTACCACAACTCCTAGAAGGCATTTTACCGCTACGTCCGGGAGGCGCTCTACTACAACCCCCAAAGGGCGCTCTACCACTATCCCTAGAAATCATTCTACCACTAAGCGAAGTCCTCAACGGGAATGATATTCCTTGTCCAAACACTCAGCCATAAAACATTTAATGAATTGACCAAGTTCCATGGCCGCTGATACAGGTACAACCTTCAGGCGGGAAGTTAAGGACTCATCACTCAGAACGTAGATGTAGTGGGAATACTATCGTGGGACACGTAGCACCACAACCGCCCAGCGATTACCTAGTGCCTAATATCTATAAATACTCCCGGATGTGACACAAGTAAGGGATTTTTTTTTCTCTCTCTCTCATTCTCGTTTTAGCCATCTGAATTTCAAATATATTCTTTCCAAGTCTAAAAACTAATTCTCACGCCGAAGGTAAAACGGGAGAGAAAGCCCCGCCTTCATTTTTCAGGTCTTGCATACTTGACGGAGTGGTGAAAACGCCAAACATTACCAGGCTAACAGAAGGGTGACGAATCACCGCCCTTTCATTGGCGCCGTCTGTGGGAAAAATTCATTTGAACTAAAAAGCCATGTCAAGAAGACGAACAAGAAGTGATACTCGCCTGGTTGGGAACACGGCGGAGACGGAGTCGGAGTTAGTTGCAAGGGGTCGTGAACCACCGCCGCCCCCGCAGTATGTGACGCAGAGTCAATTCAGCGCTTTGGAAAACAGTTGGCAGCAATGATGGTGCTCTTACAAGACCAGTCACAGAGAACCGCCATTCCTCATTTAAGCCCGACGGAAGTGACGAATCAACAACCGCCTCAAGCGCCACCCGCGGTTGTCCCACCCATCTCTCAGTGGGGAGCGGGAGACGCGGGAGCCCCAATGACTGTAGCTCAACAGCCCCCGCAAACCATGGTAGACTTGAAACGAAAGATGGAAGAAATCATGTCCCAGAAGATAGACGATGCGTTATCCAAGAGAAAGGATAGGCGGAGACAGATGGTTTTGGAGGAAGACCCGTTCGCCCCAGAAATCATGGCAGTCCCTTTGCCTAAAGGCTTCAAACAGCCCATGATTGAAGCCTATGATAGAGTCACGGACCCACTTGACCATCTACGAACCTTCGTGGATCTGATGAGACTTTATGCCGCCCCGGACACAGTGATGTGCTGATCCTTTCCCCCCACGCTCAGGAGGGAGGCTAGGGACTGGGTAGCAACCTTGGCCCCGCGCTCCATCAAG
>NW_019232161.1:30667-31534 GCF_002742605.1 Olea europaea var. sylvestris
AGAGGGTAAAAATGGTAAGATATTGATTCTCGTGATTGTTTGGCGAAGATCATACTTATTTTCAACTCATTGTTTAGTTGAAAATTACTTATTTGCTGGACCTTTTAAACTTAGCCAAACATGTTCTAGAGAGGGAATGGGTGTAGGTCATTATGGGAATATAATTACTACGCAATCTGCATATTATTTTGATAATCTGATTTTTAGTATTATTTTACAACTTACCAAAATCAAAAGATTTTTTGAAAAAGGGTTTGAATTACATTTAATTATTCAACGCGTTTTTCTTTAATATTAAGTGAAAATAGAACATGAGAAAAAATATAAAAAGACGTATTAAAAAAATAATAAAAAAATAAACTAGATCTTTAAATTGTCAAGATGTGTAAAACATAGATTACAAATTTATTGTATCATGCAATTGGTATCATACCAAGAAATGCATGTTGACTTGACGTTAGTTGACTAAAACATTTAATATTATCTTAATTTAACATTTATAAGTTTCACTTCTCGTCAATTCACAATCCTTCAAAAATAGGCGAAATTATACCAAGATTCAAGATCATAGGTGTTCGTTCACACATTATCAAACTTTGATACTTGGAGTTCAACAATATGTTTTAGGCTATCAAAATTCAAGTCTCAAAATGACTAATGAGTTTGGACGAAATATTATGTTCAAATATAAAACTCGTCCCCCTTTTGATGAAATCGGTTGTACCATTAATTCTTTAAAACTCTAAATGCTATTACTCGTACAAATTCATGATTAAAACACGCATCTAATTAAACTCGAAATAGATTGTTAAAATTTACATTACATGTGGAATGACTCGATCATTTACTATTGATGTTACCAAAAAT
>NW_019232161.1:36453-88539 GCF_002742605.1 Olea europaea var. sylvestris
AGCTTTGATAAAAGGACGAGGCTTGAATTCTATGTCAAATTTTCCAAGTTCAATTGCCCACCTCAATAGTCTTCCTGAGACGTTTGGTTTCTGAAGAATGTGTTTTAGAGGCTGATTGGTGAGCACTATAATAGGATGTGACTGAAAATATTGACGAAGTTTTCGTGCTGCTACTATCGGTGCAAGGGCAAGTTGTTCTGCCAAAATGTCTCGTTTCTGCATCAAGTAGGACTTTGCTTACGTAATAAATGGGTCACTGGCCCTTGTTAACCTCTTTCACCAATACACCGCTCACTGCATTCTGAGATACGGCTAAGTACAAATACAGAGTATCTTCGGGCTCGAGTTTGGTGAGGATAAGAGGAGATTGCAATGTCTGCTTGAGCTCCTGAAAAGCCTTCTCCTACTCCTCATTCCATTTAAAGCAATGATTATCCCTGAGGGCTTTGAAGAAGGGGAAGCACCTGTCTGCTGCTCGAGACATAAACCTGTTTAGGGCGGCTACCCTGCCTGTCAACTTTTGAACATCTTTCTTGGTCCTTGGTGATTCCATTACTGCCAGAGCCTGAATCCTGTCGGGGTTGGCCTCAATCCCCCGATGAGTGATCATGAAACCCAAAAACTTTCCTGAAGTTACGCCGAATACACACTTCTTTGGGTTGAGCTTCATCTTATATTTTTGTAGGGTGACAAACACCTCCTCAAGGTCGGATATGTGTTCCTCTACCTTTTTACTCTTTACAACCATGTCATCCACATAGGCCTCGATGTTCTTCCCTATCAAATCGGCGAAGACTTTGTTGATGAGCCTCTGATATGTTGCCCCAGCATTTTTCAACCTAAATGCCATCACCCTATAGCAATAAATGGCTGAATCAGCTATGAATGAAGTCTTCTCTTGGTCTTCTTTGGCCATGAGGATTTGATGATACCCTGATAATGCATCATCTAAGAAGTTGTACAACTTATGTCCGAATGTGCTATCCACAAGATTATCAATCCTAGGTAGTGGGTTGCTGTCCTTTGGGTATGCCTTATTTAGATCTGTGAAGTCAATGTAGACCCTCCATTTATCGCTGGCCTTTTTCACGAGAATACTATTAGCGAGCCAATCGGGGTATTGAACTTCTGTTATGGACCCCGCTCTTACTAATTTGCCGACCTCTTCTTGAATGACCACATGTCTTTACGGCACAAACTGCCTCTTCCTTTGCTTAACAGATTTGGCCCCTGGGTCTATCCAGGGCATATCCTCCATCTTTCATGCAAAAACATCGATGTTGCGGGTAAGACAATCGAGGATTTCTTCCCGGAGGTTGGCTTGGAGATCCCGACCGATAGTGACGGCTTTCCCGTGCTCGAGCTCGACCACCTCTAATTCTTCAACGGGGACCAATCTGTCCCTTGGCTCGAGCTCGAGGTCTGAAAGTTGCATGACGTCTGTACTCATTCCTCGGATGCTAGTAACATAGCACTGTCTGGCAGCCGTTTGGTTTCATCTAACTACTTCGATGCCATGACCTGTGGGGAATTTCATGGCAAGGTGGAAGGTTGATACAATAGCCTGGATCTTGTTTAGTAGGGGTCTTCCCAGAACGATGTTGTAGGCCATTGGGGTGTTAACCACTTGGAGTGGCGTGATCTCTGTCACTTGTGTATTACCAGATCCTAATGTTAGCGGGAGCTCGACGATGCCTTCAGGAATAATGACTCCACCACTGAATCCCTGTAGAGGGGTCTTTACTGCTTTGAGCTGTTTCGAAAAGATCCCCATTTTGGCGAAAGCCTCCTACAAGAGTATATTTGCTGCACTCCCATTATCAACCAAAATCCTCTTCACTTCGAAGTTAGCCACAACCGCAGAGATGACCAAGACATCGTCATGAAGTTATGATATTCCTTCCAAATCTCTTGTACCAAAAGTGATATCTTTAACTTCATCACTGGATTCTCTTGTGGTATGAGCATGTTGGCGGGCATACTGCTTTCGCCCACTATTTGTGTCTCCGCCGGATGCTATGTCCCCAACGATAATATTAATGGTTCCGGCAGTGGGTTGAGCACTGCTTCCCGCCCCAGGCTCTTTTCGATTGTTACGATCATTCCTTGGTCATTTATCATGACCAGTGTAATTTTTTAAAAATCCTCTTTTAATGAGAGCTTCGATTTTCCGCTGCAAAGCTTGACAATCTTCCGTGGTATGCCCATGATCCCGATGAAATTCACAATATTTGCTCCTATCTCTTGTGTTAGGGGGGATTTTATCCTTGAAGGCCACTTTTTATATCCTTAATCGCCATTAAGATATTGGTCTTGGAGGTGTTCAACCGAGTTAGAGATGCTGAGGGAGCCTCATTTCTCCGCTTTTCCCAAGGATGCTCATGCCGAGGAATGGGACCATGTTGCCTCTTGTTTTCGACCTTTTCATGAGGAGGACCCGCTCTCCTTGGATTTAACGTTCCTCCATATTGATGTACTTTTCAGCTCGATTAAGGAGCTCGGTTACCGTCTATGGTGGGGGTCTTTGATAAATACATTTTGAAGACCTCACACATTATGGCATAGGCGAGGGCAGAAACTGCTGCTGTAATGTGGAGGTCGAGTATTTGAAGTCTTTCCTTGTTAAATCTTGTCATAAAATCTCGTAGGGTTTTATTCGGCCCCTGGCATAGTTGCATGAGGGAGGCTACGGTTTTCCTGATTCGCTTGATACTCGTAAAGAAGGTTGAGAACTTATCAGCCAAATCTGAGAATGAGACTATGGAGTTGGGCTACGATATTGAGAACCAATCCCTAGCAGCATTAATCAGTGTTTGTGGAAAGGCTTTGCACATAACCTGATCCGACACAACTTGCAAGTTCATGACGTCAGTATATACATTGAGGTGGTTGATGGGGTTGGACATCCTATCATACTCCTTAATGTGGGGATATTTGAATCTGTCGGGCAAGGGATATGACAATATCTCTGGCATGAATGGAGTGTTAGGGGTGAAACCTGTTGGCCCCCGAGCATTCCGTTGCAGACCAGCTGTAATACCTTCTTCAATGATTCGGGCAATTTCACCGGAATCCATGGCGACCGACCTCAAGCTCGAGGCCATATTGTGAATACCCGAGGTTCCTACTCCGCCATTTGGGGGGTTTGGTGGTCGTGCTCGAGCATCGGCCATAAAATCGCCATGCTCCGCCTACGCTGGCGACGGGTGTTAATTTCTTTGACTTAATAGTTGCATGAGCGTGGCCACCTCTGACGGAGCTCTTCAAAGGTTTCGGTTGTGATGACCGCTAGCAGAGGTGCGAGCACTCCTGAGGATTCTTCATGAGGAGCCGGTTGATCTTCGGCATGATGAGGGATGAGAGCGGATGAGCTTGCAGGAGGAAGACCTGATCGTGTGTTAACCATGGCTTTTGGTAGCGTTTCCCACAGACGGCGCCAATGATACTACCAAAAATCGTACCTGTAGATTTTTCGAGCTTGATGATTCGGATTGAGCACGATCGTAGTCCTCCGGCACCTGAAACAAAGGCAACGAGGTTCGTACTCGTCGCCCCTCCGATACTTAAGTCAGAAAAGGGATTGAAAGATGAATATATGCTGGATATTGTGTGTGTAGAACGTACCTGGATAATGGACCTTGATCATGTATTTATAGTGGTAGGTAGTGCACTCCTAGTAGGATTGAATAAGTTGGACGCTCTTATTTTAATAGAGTCCTGCCTGAGAGAAGTATACTATTTGTAATATAATTGCATGACCAATGATACTATTGTTGACGTAGAGTTCTTGTAGACGTAGGAGTCCTGAGTGGAGATGTTTGAATCACATTGAAATCCTTAGAAGGCAAGACTTATTACGGGCTTGGGTGAATTGGCTGGAGGGATAGTGCTCGAGTACTTAACCTTGAGGACTTATGAGCTTAGGAGATAGAGTAGAGTCCTCGGGGTAAATACCCCGAGGACTGTACCTCAGAATTGAATTATAAGATTAAAAGTGTCCTCGAGATAAGAGTCGTCGAGACATGTCAGTCCTCGAGTATACAACTTGGCAATATCAACTATTAATACATGAACATGATAAAACACATGAGAACATTTATTTATTTAAATTATTGGTATAAGATTTTATTTGGAAATTTCTTTAAGTTAAATAATTCGATTGATAGTGACAAGATGAAAAATGTCAATAGTTTGATAAAACAGCATTACATGGTTTGCTATAACCACAAACATGAAGGAATGTGCTTGTGAATCTCACAAAACACTTCATGAGGTTAGCTTCTCATAGGTACATAATATAGATACACACACAAATATACATCTTACTACAGGGCGTTCGAGATTGGGGTTCAAGGATAAGGTTGACCGACCCAATCTCTTTATGAAGTAATTAAACGTTGTTCTTGATCTTGATTTGCACCCGTATTAGGTGAGATAAGAAATGGCTCGTATTGAGAAAGGAAGCAAACCATTTTACTAGCACAATAGTAAGTACGTATTGAAATTAAGGAGTTAGCTTTTAATCCTCCTACTCGTGACCTTCTCGATTGCCTTAACAAGAAATCTCAATTAGGAATGACAACTTGGCAAGTTGATGATTGGCCTCTCAATTAGGGATGTCAACTTGGCAAGATGGTGAAGGCAAGGCCAGTGTGACCCTCCTTGTCCCTTGCCCTATTAAGGATTTCTAGGAGGCGGCTTGGACTGAGGTGGATTTTCTCCTTGTTTTATTTAATTATTTATATTATTATTACTTTTTAACACAATTTAATTTAACAAGACAAAAATAAAAATAAAATATAAAAGTCCGACGCAGGGTCCGTGTTCCATTCTCATTCCGATTCAAAGGCGAGATATTTTGCTATCTTTAATCTGAACTCTTCCTTGGTATATCAAATAGAAATTTCTCAAATAACTATTTTAACAAACAAAAATGGCTCACAGAGGACTCGAGTGTTGCAAAATTAGAAGATTGACGACTTAATTGCTTTAAATTAAAGATTGAAAACCTACTCGCGTCTCGTAGGAGAGACCTAGATCCGATTAATTAGACACGTGACATTTACCCAAAAAAGAATTTGAAAAATTCACTTGTTTCAGTTATCCACGCGGCCTATTTTACGAACAGGCAGCCAACAATTGCACACGCTTCCTCTCTGTGCCTTCTCCATAATCAAACCGCAGAAATTTTTCATTTTTCTCCAAAATTTCACATTCAATTCGTAGAATTGAGGCACATTCTATAGATAATTTTTGGATTGAAAAGAAAATGTCGAGCGACAGTGACGAAGATGAGCTCTTGCAGATGGCATTGAATGAGCAATCAAATCGGGATGTCAATTACCAGAAACCCTCGAAAGCTGCATCAAAGCCAGTGCGACATTATGTGCAAACCCCGGCCAATCGTGTTCCTCCTTCCGTGACGGGGAGAAGCGCTAACTCTGGGCAGAGGAAGGGGATCAATCAACAGCAGCGGAAGAAAGGGGGAGTAGAGGAGGACGAAGATTCGGAGGTCGAAATGTTGAGCATTTCTTCAGGGGATGAGGATGATCGTGGTGGCATCGGAGCGAGGAATCGCATGGCGAGCGGACGGGAGGATGATAAGTTGTACGATGGGGAAGAGCCCAATTGCTGGAAGCGCGTTGATGAAGCTGAGGTATATCCGTATCATTTAGTGCATACGTGCGCATGCATTCTTCATTTATAAATAAAGCGGATTATGACTGATAGAGTTGTTGGTGAAAACTGATTTTAGTGATTTTATTTTGTTTACCTCTGCCTATTATCTATAATCAATTGACGCGCTCGCATACGAAGAGCTTAATTACCCACCAGGATGATGAAGAATACTCTGACCTCATATGGGTGTATTATTCTGCATTTTTATGTATGTGAAATCCTAAAAGGTGTACCTTTTCTTATCTACATTTTAAAGAAATCTTTAGCTTTTTGAATAATGTACAAAGACATCATGTCGAGGAGATATATATGTCACAATAATTTCGAGCTTATCAGTAAAATAAAGTAAATCTATAATTTCTTGAACTGTTAGGAAGAACTTCCTGAAAAACATGAAACTGAACAAAATAGAATTCCCATACGACACATGATCAACTGGGGGAAGATAAATAGTACTAGGTGAGCTTGCCTCAAAAGAGCCCCTTTTCACTTATCGTTTGGTCTCTATTATTTCCTAATCCACGAGTGACGGTAGCCACAAAGATTGAATTGAATCTATTAGTTAGTATTAACCAGTGGCAAAAGTCCACAGGTTCAAGTCCTGGCCCAAACTTTAAAAACATATATTCACTCCGCAACTAATTTAGCCAACTACCATTTTCGCCCACAGTATTTTTTTATAATGAAATGCATTCTAGTATTTTCTCAGTGGCCCAGCCATGGGACACTATCTTGTTCTACTCTTGGTTATGACCTAGAAAAATGAAGAATATTTAGAGGCCCTCGTTCTCCTGAAGTTGTAATTCTATTATAGCAAATTCTTTAGTCGAAATAAGCAGAGGAAGTCAATATGATATACATACAACGAACTGATAATTTTGATGTTGCCTTTTGTCAAATTGTCAATTAAATTTTTTTCGCAATGTACCACGTGTAAACTCATATTGTTTCCATGAAGTGTTCTTTAAATTCTTTCCATCTATCAAATGGAGTAATTTAATTCCCTTTTCCTTTTGGATAATACTCATACTTCATATTATGTACTCCTTTTTTTTTTCAATTGATATGCATCTCTTGGATTCTTTAACTTCATGATGTATATCTTTTAAAATGAATTTTAAGCATACTCATGAAGTTTCCGTGAATTGTTCTCTAACTTCTTTCACTGAAGCAAATGGGGTAATTTAATTGTATCCCTTCTCCTTTTTGGTAATATTTATTCTTCATATTATTTACTCTTTTCTTTGATGTACATTTCTGTGATTCTTTTGCTTCATGATGAATATCATTCAAAAGGATTTTAAAATTAACCGCTCCCTTGGTTTGACCATTTCTTCAGTTTCCGCTAGTTTTGGTTTTACTCTCTCCTTTATTCTTTGGACACAGGAAACTCTTTGGGTATAACATCATTGCCCACACATCATCCTCCCCCCGGAACATGGTGATGAGGATGCTGTTTGGACACAGGCTGAGTGATAAGCATTTCAAATGCAGTGACAGACCATTAATTGGGTCGTTGAACAAATTGCATCATTATTTTGAGGAACATCAACTTCATGTGCCTTACTATTTTAACTTGCAGATATTTGGTGATTTTCATTAAAGCATAAACTGTAGTTCATAGGCTAGCAATATCAACCATTTTCGAGGTTTTTTGACATGTTAAAGATCAGGCAGTTACGAATTATTCTCACTAAAAAGCTATATCAATTTTTTTTTTTTTTTTTTTTTTTTTTTTTTTTTTTTTTTTTTTTTTTATTTTTATTGTGGGTTTTTTTTTTTTTTTATCTTAAGTTGAAATGGGACGTTTCATGATTTAACCCTAGGTGGAACTCAAGAGAAATCAGTTTAAAGAATAGAAAATTAGGATGTCCATTTTCCAAATATTCTTTATTCTGGCAAAGTAAAAATGACGGATTTCTGCATCTGGTATGTTAATATTAACTTTAATGTATATTATTACTCATTACCCAGTTGTTTATATGTTTTGTTTTATTTCCCTGTTTTCAACTTCCTTTTTTATCTAAACGCCAAATAGGTTACTGATTTTGTTTGGCTATAGACACACATTTATTGTGACTTACTCCTGCTTGTCATTTTAGTTGTCTTCCCTCTGTTTCAGGGTTCTTTTTTGATATTTACATTACAATTTTTTGGCTATTTGTTTCCATACAACATAATCATGGAAAAGTCTAGGTACTTATTGAACTTGAATACTTCTGGCAGCTGTCTCGGAGGGTTCGCGAGATGAGGGACACGAGAGCAGCTCCAGTGGCCCAAAAGTTTGAGCGGAAGTCATCAGCTGCTAGAAAAGCACTAAACCATTCGCCGTCACTTCCACGAGGCATGGAATGGGTAGATCCACTTGGACTGGGGTAAAGTCTGTTATGCCAGCAACATTTGTTTTCCTGTAAATTCTGCTTCTTCTTCTTCTCTGCCCCCTTCAAATTCTTTCCATTTTTGCTAATTTGTATTTATGTATATTGACAGGCTAATTAACCACAAAACATTTAGATTGATCAGTGATAATGCCGCAAGTGCTCCTACCGTGGTTCGTAATGAACCTCTTGATCCCAGTGCTCGGGGTATTTTTGTTATTGTTTCTTCAGCATGCATTTTCTTTGTTCCTTTTTTTTTTTTTTTTTTTTTTGGGGGTTAATTCTCTGAGAAGGAAGCACTTTTCATTACCCTGTCAGAAGGACAAGTCTGTATTTAGATATTAGAATGTTCAATGTTAATTGCATTATATGACACCGCATTATGTTTACATTGATTTCTTATATTAAATAGATTATTCCAATGATAATGATATCTGACATTTCAGTTTTTTATGGTTGAAACGTGTTCATGCTTGTATGTGGTCATGAACATTATGACTAGCACATTCTTTGGAGACGTGTGACTGCTCGGTAATTACTATAGGACCGATCACATGGGCCTCTCGGCTCACAAGAGTCTACCCACGTTATTAATGTATTAAAGGTGTGAAAGTAAGAAATAGTTTAAACTAGGATCTTTTAACCTTTAGGTAAATTGGACAAGAAACAAATATTCTAAGCTTACATGAGCCTACCTGTCTGGAGTTCTTTTGGATATTTAATAATGTTGTAACATTATGAATGAAATTAATTAATAAAGATATAATGCTCTATATAACAGTACATGATTTTAATTTTAGACAGTGAGATTTATGTTTGATTCACTTCCGTAAAGTGGTAATTAACTGGCAGCGCTTTGAGTCAAAGTTTATTCAGGTTAAATTGGAGGGGAATATGCCTGACTGGTTTTCTAAATTCAACTTTCTTTACATAATTTTTCAGAGAAGTTGAATTATTATTCAGAGAAGTTTGATGCAAAGCTTTTTCTATCCCGAGTACACCTAGACACCAGTGCAGCCGATTTGGAAGCTGGCGCTCTTTCATTGAAGACTGATCTTAGAGGGCGTACTCAGCAGAAAAAAGAGTTGGTCAAAGGAAATTTTGATTGCTTCGTCTCTTGCAAAACCACTATTGACGGTGAGTTGGATATCTATCATACCCTGTTATTTTGACTTTTACATAGCAAATTCTAATCACAATGACGATATTTTATTAATTACAGATATTGAATCAAAATTGAAACGAATTGAGGAAGACCCCGAAGGTTCTGGAACTTCTCACTTATTTAACTGTATCCAAGGAGTTAGTTCAATTTCTAATCGTGCTTTTGGGCCTCTATTTGAGAGACAGGTAGGTAGGATCCCAGTTCTGAATTAGTTTTTATAGTTTACCAAATTTGGTTTTATGCTAATCTTTATTATTTCTAATTGAAGTTGGAAATATATTTTTCTAGGCGCAAGCTGAGAAAATCAGGTCTGTCCAAGGAATGCTTCAGAGGTTCCGGACCCTATTCAACTTGCCCAGTGCAATTCGGGGGAACATTAGTAAGGGTGAACATGATTTGGCAGTGAGAGAGTACAGGAAAGCGAAGTCGATCGTGCTGCCTTCTCATGTACATTTTTTTAATTCATATTATTTTATCTTCCAAGTCAGATATAATATGAAATTAATAATTTCTTATGCTGTTGAAACCAAGGTTCTTCCTACCATTGTGTTTCAGTTTACAGGGAATGGAATAGGGTTAGTCTCCAGTTCCTTCTATGGCTCTCTTTCATCTTATTTTATGTATAACTTTTTGTTTCATTGAGGGACTTGGTTCAAATCTGGTGTTTCTTGTTCAAGTCGTTTGAAAATTAAGAAGGAAACCTGTCTGGTCCTGCTAGGTAAGAAGGTGTTAATCCTTTGTTGGTACTAATGCTCCAGCATGTATAGAGCATTAGTGCCCGCAAGGTCTTCCTCCATCCATGGAATCACAGAAACTATCTCTGCCATAAAAGAAAGAACTCCTAGGCCTTATTCTGCAGATCAAAGAGTGATGCAATCCCTGTTCTATTGCAATCCCTGTTCTATCAGCAAATGGAACTGAGTTTCTACACGTCAACTAGTTCGAGAATTCTTCTGCCCAGTAGGAATATCGTTCATGACTTGTTGCATGGGCATGCTCACTGTAGTTCTGTTTTCTTTGTATTACATTGTAACTTTTGTGATTCTCTTTCTTAGTTAATGTAATTACGAGAAATCTCCCTGAATTAAATTTCTCTGACAAGACGAAATCAATCGGGCTGTTTTAATGATTCTGATGGAGTTTCATTGTTTGTGACTTTGTCGACGCCTCTTCAGAAATTTGATTTTGTGTTGGGAAAAGAATGCATGAAGATCGAGTGATCCTATGATTGATTCCCAAATTTATGTTGAAGTACAGTTCTTCAATAAATAAATATTGTCCATACTCATTGTTCTTCACAACTGTTGTTTAGGTTTTTATCATTATTTTCCTTGAGATTATTATGTAATACTCACCTCCTTTGAAGTTCTCAAATTGATTTTTCATAATTTCCCTATTGAAATGAGTTTTCATTTTCATTGATAATTTTCAGGTGGGAATTCTGAAACGCGTTCTAGAAGAGGTTGAAAAAGTAATGCAAGAGTTTAAAGGAATGCTTTATAAATCCATGGAGGACCCAAATATCGACCTAACAAATGTAAGGACTATTATATATATTTCACCTTATAGTGTGACAACATACAGTGCCATGCAATGATATCATCAGATTGCTACTGATTCAGAGGGTGTACTATTGAATTTTTTCTTGTGTTTGAAGAGTAGTTGCCTTTTTAGTTCACGATTCTCTGGCTACTAAAAATTTTTCTTAAGACTAATTTCTTGTGATTTGAAATTATTGAAATACGAGATTTAATCTTTGGGGGTCTTTTGACTTTTAGTTGTAATAAAAATTATATAGGAAAACGCAGCCTAAATTTGGCTCGAAGGAAGGATTTCTTGTCAGTTAAGAGAAAAATAGTATTATGTATTACATTTTAATCAATTTTTTTCTTTTACTAGTCTATTCGAGATACTATTTCAAGTTTTACGAGTGTCTGAGAAGATATGATATGATTTTCTCCCCATCCGCTCTACATATGCATAAGCTCACATTTAGACAGAACAGAAACTAACATTTATGAACTTGTTTAGCATTAAGAGTTGCGCACTTCTGGGAGGGGAAGGAGATACCTTCACAACTAACCTCGTGATAATGGGAACACTGTTTTCAGTTTTTGAAGCCACGAACCATTTGAGATAGTTCCAATAATTACTTCCTACACTCAACACAGATAGCTGTTTAAATCATATAAAGACAATATTTTTGGACAATTTTAGGTAATCACGGACTTTTACTGTTTTTGTTTTTATTTAGTTGTGGTTGACAAGTGAATGTTGTTGATGCTTCATGTAGCTTGAAAACACTGTGAGGCTTCTATTGGAGCTTGAACCTGAGTCAGATCCCATAAGGCATTACTTGAATTTAGAGGTGAGAATTTTGAAATCCTCTACTGCAACCATTAATATCATAATTTATAAAAATATGCGGCTACTTGATAGAAGATATCATGCTGTTAATCTTGGCTACCTTACGTCATAGACTGTTGCTAGTATTTTTCCTTCGAAATTTTTAAGCTATAAATACTCTCCGACCATGAGATAAAAAAGATCTTCATAGCTTTCTTCCCTGTGTCCCAAACTCCAATTTAATTAATTATGTAACAACAGTCTCTTAATCATGAATGGACAATAATTTTGCTTAATTCTTGATGTTCTATTGGACAGAATAATAGAATAAGAGGTTTGCTTGAAAAGTGCACCTTAGATCATGAAGAACTGATGGAGAATTTACAGAACGAGATACATGAGAAGGCTCGATCTGATGCAAAGTGGAGGAAAATTCAGCAAGATGTAAATCTACCTGTACGTTCAAAATGTTGGGATGATTGTTGATTTATTGTAAGTTGGTTGGGTATCTAACTATTTCATTTGTGATCATCAGTCTGATGTGGATCTCTTTTTTACCCCTGGAAATTCTATTCTCCCTGGAGATTCACTACCAGTAGATATTAATATTGAAGAAGTTGATGTTCTTAGGGGAAGATACATCCACCGGTTGACTGCTGTACTTCTCCATCATTTACCAGCCTTCTGGAAAGTTGCACTTTCTGTTTGCAGTGGAAAGTTTGCGAAGGTACTATCTGAAGTCCATCATTATGCCCCCATTTGGCCCCCATTCTCCATCTCATTCTTTTCATCTCTCTTATTTTCAACCACACAATCTTCCATAAAATAATATTACACGCAAATAAAAAAAAAAAATTCATTCTTTTTCAACAACACATTTAAAAAAAAAAAAAAATACTATTCCAACCATTAAAATTTGGAAAGAATGGGGGCCAAATGGGGGCTATATGTTAAATCAAATTTATAGATGCAAGACGTGCAAGGACTTTCCTCTTGACACAAATTGCTGTAGCACATGCAACAATATAAATAGGAGTCAGTGCTTCCATCAAGTTACACTTTGATGAAATATGTTTACTCTTGTTTAATTCCTTCATGTTTATTATTTGGTTCAGGAGAACAAAGGGCAAAGTATTTTTTCTCCATTTAAATCAACTCATCACTGACACCAATTTTCACTCTCTCCTATGAGTTTCTACAATAACATTTTTCGTTCTTAAAGATAGATGCTGTTATATTTTTCCCTCTAAATTCGTGTTTAAATTATTATTATTGAAATTATGAAATGCCTGGTGACGGATGACAAATATAAATCCTTTAAATACTGTAGATTTTGAAAAATATTTGATTGATTAATTGATATAGTCTCAAAATAACATGATGAGAAAGAAATGTCACAGATGTGCAATCCCGCTTTCATGCAAACGACATCTATTGGAAAATTTGCTTGTAAGCATCCTGCTTCTATCTAACAATTATTGTCATATATCTAGTCCTTTGTATTGACCTCATAAGATGAGATTCTAAAATTCATGGGAAATGATGGGTAACTGTCCCATAATTGTTGTTCTCCTAAGTACGAGGAATTTGGTGATCTGTTATATAGTTTTGAGTAGTGTGATTGCATTCTTACTTTGACTGAAGTTCATTTTTCTTTATTCGATCTTCATATAGTTGTATTGGGACATCGATTGTTTTTATCTCATCTGAAATGACTATTGATGGCCTTCATCTCTTTTGCTTTGAAATAATATATCTTTCCTTTTGTAGTCTTCCCAAGTGTCTTCTGATTCAAATGCCAATAGTTCTGTTAATAAATCCGAGGATAAAACGAGAGATGGAAAGTACTCAAGTAATTCACTTGATGAAGTTGCTGGAATGATGCGCAATACTCTATCGGCATATGAGTCCAAGGTAAATATTTCTTCTTGTACAAGGCAATGAAGAAGTATGTTCAGCATTCAAAACTCTATAGTAAATTGAAATGTTTCAAAAACTCGGCAATAATAATATTAACCTTCTTTGTTCAAGCAGTTAAGCACACTTTTTTCATTAATATTTTCTGCTCGTAGGAAGTCATATTTTCATAATTCATGCTTCAACCTAATTTCTTGACTTCCGATACTTTCTGTTTCATTTGGATATCTTGCATCCCTTGCATAACTAAGGTGTTCCTTTTGACTGGTTTATCATAGAAAGATCAATACTTGTGACTTGGTTCAAATGAACTACAGAAAGGAATCAGAATGTTTTGATAATTTGTTTCTTTGTGATTCTGCAACATGGTTATGGTGCATGATTTCTCAAAAGCTGGTTTTGATTAGGTTCTATCAATTAGGCGCTGTGGATCATTTGTGGTCATTTGACAGAAAGGAATTGCATAATTTTTTAAAAATACCATTTCCCTTGATGGATGTGATTTTTTATGTTATACATAAATAAATTATGCTTCTTATATATATATGTTGTAACTCGGTGCATTTCCAACCTAAGGGTTTGAGTCTTACATGCCTTAAGAACTGGTAACATTTACTAGCAGTTTATTTCAGCACATTCTGCCTCGATCTACCTCATAGATGCTCCGATATCCTCTTCTGTTTTAGCAGAAAAAAAAATTCTTGTAATTGAATATTATTTTTTGTATAGGTCATTAACACCTTTCGTGATCTCGAAGAATCCAATATACTGCGCCCTTACATTAGTGATGCGATTAATGAGATATCTAGAGTGTGTCAAGCTTTTGAAGCAAAAGAATCAGTACCTATGATTGCGGGTAAAAATTAGCTTCAATTTTGAACTGAAGAAAAAAGAGCCCATTTTTAAGATTCTCTTTTTTCTGGTGGTTAATGTCTTTGAGATTGTTCTAACAATATTCATTTGTGATTACAGTTGCAGCAATGCGAATTCTTGAGTCCGAGATCTGTAAAATTTATATTATGAGGCTGTGTTCATGGATGCGGACTTCAACAGAAGAAATTTCAAAAGTTGAATCATGGATCCCAGTTTCTATTTTAGAAAGGAATAAATCTCCATATACTATCTCCTCCTTACCCCTGGCATTCCACGCAATCATTATCTCAGCAATGGATCATATCAATGTGTTAAGTTCCAAAATTAATCGTATATCCTTCCTTGCTTAGAAATGGAAAGAAATTAAGCATTGCATTTCACCTGAATAATAATTTTCTAGGCTCATTATTGTCACTCTGAAAGCAAGAAAGTAACAGGTGATAGAACTTTAACAGATCATGCCTCATGAGACAATTCTGAGTTACATGAAAAGAATTTTCTGACTTAGGAGAGAGGGAGGAGGGAAGGGGTAGCAAGGAGGAAGTATCAGGCTGCTTTAACGTAAAATGCCTTGTATCAACATTATTATCTGGAATCTGAGGCTAATGATACATAAATATAGAAATGGAGTACATGAAGCTTTCCTTGAATTCCAATGTAGAACTGTCATAAAAAAAATCTTGACTGAAGTCGCTGATTCAATGAACTGTGCTCCAATGTGATAAAACTTTTGGCTTTCGCAAGCTTTTGCATTCAGCATCGTACCCATAGAAGACCATCCTTTTCAAATTCATAGTTACCCGTATGCCAATTAGGAAAAAAAAGGTGGTATGTGCTAAGAATTTACAATTTAGCATCCTCTGTTAATTAGCTGGCTTGTACTGGCAAATACTGTGAATTAGGGTGGACAAAACTCCCGAATTGAATCGGACAGAACCGAACCGACTTCTTAAGTTAAATTCCCGAACAGGTGTCTAAATCGAAAATCGATGGGTTTAATTCGATTCTCGGTTCTAGACGAAGAATCGGCCAAGAATCGAAGAACCAAATCTCCTTAATTTTTTTAAAATTTAGTTATCTTAAATAAGTTAAATTATTTTATTTTTTCTAAATAAATTTGCTAATCAATTAATTAATTAATTTAGCCCAAATCCAGAATATAATTTTCCTCTTTCTTAATCAAATTGAGTTAAACTTTACCCAAATCTATTATTATACTTTAGTGCTATTTCTTTGTTTATGGAGAAATCAAATTAGAAGCTCGGCTACGCCTCTTATCATTATTGTGAGCTCATCATCTTCCTCCTTCTGTAATTTTAACAATCAAATCTATGAAAAACTCAACAAAAGTAGGCTCAAAAGATATATAAGATTGGACTAAGTTATTTGTAAGAGCTAAGATCGAACATATTATTAGTTGAATTAATGTAGTGTTATAAATATTAAAAAGTTAACTTACTGTATGAAACCTAGGAATCGAATGAAACCGGAACGAATAACCTCGAATAATTCTATAATTAAATTTTGATTCAACAATTTTATTTACTAAATACTCAAAAAATTCGAGTTTGGTTAGGTTCTCCCAAACTGAATCGGACTATGTCTAGCCCTACCGTGAATGGACGTGAGTTATTGACGTGATCATCAAAATTGAGTGTCCTAGGAGTATCGGATCGACACTTTTCCGACACGGACACGCTACCCTAATTGAAGTGTCCGTGCTACGAAGGTCCAAGAAACCCCTGATATTTCTGCATCCACGATTCGAGCCTCCGAATGCTTCTTTTTTCTTTTTTCTTTTTGTGGGGGTGGGGAAATTGTTGGATCCCACTTAAAAAAATAAAAAATTTTACTGCATCACAACAACATAAGGCACAATGACCTGGAAGAATTATTTTAGCTTCATCTAGAATATTATTATAGTCTCCCCAAGTGATATGGTTGAGTGTTGACACTCCTCTACAATGATTTGTTGCTTGCCTGTGATGCCAGAGTACTATAAATGGAGAATCCCCTGTCCCCCAAGAGAGCACAGGAGAAAAACACCAATAAGAAGAATGAAATAAAACTTGAACTTCGCGGAGTTTGCACCTTTTTAAGCCTCTCTTGACTGTTCAATTATTTTTTCAGGATGGTCCAATCTTTAAGAAGTGAAGCAACAAAGTCTGAAGATATACATGCACAAATTCAAGAAATTCCAGAATCAGTTAGGCTTGCATTTTTGAACTGTCTTCTGAATTTTGCTGGTATAAAAGAATGACAAAACTTTAGCCTCTTTTTTTCATTTTTCCTTTTCTTCTTCAGTTTTTGCCATATTAAGTATGAAAGAAACAAGTCTGCTTTAGCTCAGGTAGAAACGAATAGAGCTCATAACGTTATTATCTTGTTGGCACCTTATCAGGTCATCTGGAGCTCATTGGCGCAGAACTTACCCAGGATAAAGCAAGCAAAGAAAGTCCACATTTTCAAAGTGGAAATTCTCGCGAACCACTCGAAATATCATCTCATCTTCTTCCTGGGAGCATTATTGATCCACATCGACAGCTGCTGATGGTTTTGAGTAACATCGGATATTGCAAAGACGAACTTGCTCGTGAATTGTACAGCAAATACAAACATATTTGGCTGCAATCTAGGTAGACAGTTCAACACACTTCCTCATGAAGTCAAGAAAAAAAAAATCAAAACCTCCACTCTTTGTGGTATTAAGAGAACACGAGTTAAATGATAATATTTTGATAGTGTTTATTGTTAATTTTTAGTTCAAGACAAGGTACTTGTGCTTAAAATATGATAAATTAATCTTTTTCTGGTAACCCCCATACACTCTACCCTGGTTCCCTTTAGTTGATGTAAATTACTCTTTTTCTGGTAAGCCCCGTACACTCTACCCTGGTTCCCTTTCCTGTATTTATTTCCTCTCATTTATCCTAGAAAATAAACATAAAACAAGGGACAGCGTAGAAGAGTGATCAGGCTCATATGCACTCTCTTGAACAAATTTTTAAACAGGAAGCTAATGCAATGGATTTGATGTTCAAGTGCTGTAAATTGATATTGTTGATGGGATAATGCTTGCTCTATCAATAATTTATTCCTACCTTTTGAAAATTATTTTTACAGTCTGCCTTTTGTTTGCCAATTTAGGGTGAAAATTGAAGAGGAAAGCGACATACAAGATTTGGTTTTGTCTTTCACCAGCCTTGAAGAGAAGGTCCTTGCACAGTATACTCTGGCAAAGGTATGCGAAACTCCAGTCTTAAGTCGACCATAAAAGCTGTGAGATAATGGTTTCAGAAATTTTTTTTTTGAGATAATGGATTTGAATGTATATGGAAGAATCAAGCTTTCATGTCATCTAATTTTATCAATGAACATTTTATTTTCATTCATGTCGTATGAAGAGGTTATCAATTTTCAGACATATTATATATCTTTGTTTACAGCCAGACCTTTCAGTGAGTAGCTCACTATATTGTATATAGTGTTGAGTGCTTTGGTTGAATCTCAACTAAATAGAAGTAAAAAATTGCAGTAGTTAAGAAGCTTTCATATTCTTGTCACCTTTGGTAATCATGAAAACTCCAGCTCTACAATTTCTGGTAGAATTATGAAAACTTGGAGACAGATCAATCACTGCCCTGGACAGTATTCATCCTTCCTTTGTAGTTACCGGTGATTTTTTTTATGGCAGAAGTGCACATAAGATTAGACTTAAAAGTCATGAATATGTCTGTTATCTCTTGTTCTCGGTAATAACAGGGTAAAGTTTAACTTAGAGAAACCTTAAAGAAAGGACTTAAACTGTTTGTTTTTAAGGTTTGTGTCATATTTTCACCTTATTATTTTATTCATTCTTTCCCAGACAAATTTGATTAGAACAGCAGCTGTAAACTACTTGTTGGAGGCTGGAGTTGAATGGGGAGCAGCACCTGCTGTGAAAGTCAGGAATCCTTTTTCTGCTTCTCATTTTCTTTATCTCAAAGAATTTGCGTGTTATTTTGTTCTCAATGGTACAATAAAACCTTGCAGGGAGTGCGAGATGCAGCTGTGGATTTACTCCATACTCTAGTTTCTGTGCACTCTGAGGTATTTCTGCACACACCATGTGATTCAGACTTACACACCATGAGAGCTTTCAAAAAAATTTAATGTCATCCATTTTTATTTTATTTTTTTAAACATGCATCAACCTAGGATATTTCCTGGAACTTTGAAAAGGTGAGTTTTTGGTACATTTTGCTTAATAACTTATTTTACACAAAGTTTGTTCTCCGTGAAGGTTTTTGCTGGTTGTAAGCCTCTATTGGACCACACTCTTGGTATTCTCGTTGAAGGCCTCATCGATATTTTTCTTGGTCTTTTTCACGAAAACCAAACCAAAGAACTCAAGGCACTGGATCCAAACGGCTTTTGTCAGCTCATGCTTGAGGTAAGCTGACTAATCATCTTCCTCGCCTAAATTTTCTCCAGAACTACTCACCATTATAAGAGTCCAGGCAGAGCTGGTTCTGAATACAGTGCTCCAGCTTCCCAATGAACTTAATGCAAGTTGAATATCTAAAGCACTTGTTTATTTATAGACAAGATTGGTTAACATGTTTATTTTAATGCTTTAGATCATTTAATGTGATTGTTGAATTTTCTTTCAAATTTTATCTTTTCCTTTATGGTTTTCTCTGACTCCTAATTGATTTTCTCAACCATTCTGCAGCTTGAATATTTCGAGACCATATTGAATCCTTACTTCACTCATGATGCAAGGGAATCTCTCAAATCTTTACAAGGGGTCCTGTTGGAGAAAGCGGCAGAAAGTGGGATAGAGTCTATTGAGACTCCAAGTCATCAGCGCCGGGCAACACGTGGAGTTGACGACGTTCTCACAGATGATAGGCAGTCAGGGACGGCTGTATCACCAGACGATCTGATTGTAAGATATTTCTTCTCCCCCCTAAATTCTGTCTTCCTATAACTGACCATATGCCCTGTTCTATCACCTGATTGTAAGATATTATCTTCCTTTTTTTTTTTTTCCTTCTGATTGTGAGCGCTGCTCATGTAATCTTGCTGTACGCACTCCCTGCACTGTATTTAACTGTTAAGTTTGACCGACTTAGTACAGCAAGTTCCCATAAAATTACTTAATTCATTTTAGCGGAAATTGGTTGTCCTGTAAGAAATTGTTGTTTGTCTCACTTACCCTTCCAGTTCTTGGTTCTTTTATCTTAGGCTCTTGCCCAGCAGTACAGTTCTGAACTACTTCAAGCTGAGCTTGAAAGGACACGGATCAACACAGCATGCTTTGTTGAGTCGATTGCACTTGACTCGGTTCCAGAATCAGCAAAAGCGGCGTATGCTTCGTTTAGAGATTCTCCTAACAGAAGCTTTGGAGGCACCCAATCATTTGGTTCGCCAAGTTTCTCCAGACGAAGGCACGGATGAATTTGTAGTTAGAGTGCATTTTGCTTTTGATTTCTTTTGTTAGTTGCAATCCTAGTAATTATGATAGGGAAATACATGTATTTCCCATGGTAAATAATTCCAATTAGTAGCATATTGAGTTTTTCTAATCTTGCAGCAAAATTATCATAACGTTGTTCGTCAATAATCAACAAGACAACATCTTTCACCTCAGCTTGATTAAAGTTTGTCAACGTCATACCATGGAAGCAAACGTTAGACGTATGAACAAACATGAATAATATTCAATGGTTATTTTATTTTTCCAAGATTAACATCTTACGAGCTGAAATGATGAAGCTGCATATTAGTGGAAGAACTTGGAATTTCTTCACCCACAGATTAGTTCAACTAGTTAAACAAGGAAATATCCATTTCAACTTTTACTCAAATGAAAGATATAATTCTCAAATGAGTTTTAAGAACCAATACAAATTGGAAAATATCTGAGTATAGAATTACAGGCTATGACCATTTAATCAATCTCAGAAACATCAGTAACTAGGAAATCTTAATCACGCTGTCCTTAACGGAGGTGAAACCAAGATGACACCGTCTCCTCTGACAAACAGAAATGGCACTGTACGCCTCGTGGTCTGTAACAATGGTTGAACACAATATAAGAATCCACATACACAAAACCCATATCACGAAAACTATTAATCAACAAAATAGACTTACTAGTTCCAATTTCTCAAAATAACCAAATATACTTCAATTTCTGTCACAAGGAGGCTGAGAATTTTGTAATAGCATAATCAGAGCCTTTCATGCTCACTGGACATTTCATTTGCCAATTCCCAACTTGTTTTTATATTCACAAACGTGTCTTATAAAAGCACCATGTAAGTATGACTGTACAACCAACACATGAGCACTAGTTGAGTATTATCTAATACAATACACGTTAGAGTTGCACATAACATCGTATTCTAGCCAACCAGTGAACAAGATTGTCAATATTTGGATTTCCTGCTTCTATTATCTGCGAACAACTCAATAAAAATGCACCGAATTGTACAAGGCGAGCAAAAACATACAATAGGGCCAAAGGACAAAGGAAAATATCAAAAAAGGCGTGCAGAAACAGTTCTTGCCCTTGGACTACCTAATTTTTCCTTCACCAATAATCTTCAGTCAAGATAAAGAAAATCTGACAGCTGACACAGAGTCTATAAAGTTCGACATCATGGCTTCATAATACATGCATCTTTACCAAGATATGCATAAGAATACCCATCACCCACAAGGACATTAAATATTTCAACTATTTCAAGCATTAGAAGCGATTCTTCAAACTGTGAAAACAAAATCCCTCCCTCTATATAAAGTGCCCATTAGTCCATTATTAGGTATGAATCTTGATTACACCACTTGTCATACCACTTGCATCCATAAGCCACCTTTACCCTATAAAAAATCCTCTTAAGTCACTTTTTGACATGCTCCTCCATGAATTTAATGTACTAAACAGGTACCTGTCTCCATAGATACATCACAACCATGCTATACCCAGAATATACTTTGTAATCCCATTGGACCTTGTAAGATCAGGATCAGTGTGGAAAGTTGTAGGGGAAATAGGATAGGTTTTCCTTTCTTCACAAATTAGGGGCAATTCAGGCCGTCAAGTAGCATATGAAAATCTAATTTTACTGGGAACAAGTTTCAAATTACACAACCCTAATTTGGTAATTGTACAACTACACCGGATTTAACTTTATGAAGGATTAGTTGAGAAAAAAAGGGGATGTTGGTTCTGTAAAACCTAATTTCCTTTGATCTAAATACAAAATAATGAACTTCTTCTAAATAAGGTGCACCTTCAATTTCAAGTTAGCAACAAAAATCTACAAGTTGTTCACAAATCAAATGAGCCAGACCAGGATAAGTCATTATCGAAANACCTTCAATTTCAAGTTAGCAACAAAAATCTACAAGTTGTTCACAAATCAAATGAGCCAGACCAGGATAAGTCATTATCGAAATATTCTACTTCTAAACTGATTGCCACAACAAGTGAAGGAATACGTTTATCTGGCTATTAGCTCCAAGGCAATGTTGAAGTTCTAAGCCAACACTGATGGTAACAAGTGGTGCTACTCTCTTATATGCTCATGGATAAAAATGATAAACAAAAATTTGAAGGAAAAAAGTAACAGAAGAAAATCCATAAAATTTAAGCATACCCGGACAATCTCTTCATACGTTTCATCATCAATTTCAACTGATGTAACTATCTCTTCAACATCACCAAGAATCATATTCAAATGCTGATCATAGGCCTGCAAAATTAATATCATAAAACAACATTAATCTTGATGATTTCCAACGAAGGCCAGTAAACAAAAAACCTTGAAGACCCTCCCTAATCATTAAAGACAAAAAGAATAAATATAAATAAGAAGTCTTGTATTATTTTGGAAGATGTTCAAAATACATTTATTCAAGATTCTAAGATGCACTAATATTAATAAAATAATAACCCATGTTAAGGCCATTTAAGACCTCTGATATACATATTGAACAAAGAAAAAACTTTGCAAATGGATCTTTCACTTCAAAGCACATAATATAGCCTCAAAAATTAGTTTTTCCAAGATATTACTGCATCTTTTACCCATTTCGCTATCACTTGGAACTCATCCGATTAGCTTTTTGGTTCCAAAATACACCTAATTTTTAATAAAAATCTAAGTTAAAGTCGACAATTAATTTTAACGTGGACCACAACGTTGACCAATTTTTCAAACACATATTTCATAAACTTTTTATCAAAATCTTCGAAAACTCTAATTATTATCTACGCCAAACAGGACCATAACATCTTTCTTCGGTGTACTTCTGCAAGCAAGCTTTAAGAATATCAAAAGTAGGTTTCTGCATCCTCTCGATGTTTCTTAAATTTTTCTCATACTCATCAAAATATTATAAATGAAAACATAAAACATTACAAGGAAATGAGGATAACTCAGAGTAGGTTCAAATGTTCAAAATAAAAATACTTCATTCCAGCCAACTGAATCCCATAATATATACAACCAGAAACACAAACCACTGCATACTACAAACATTTAAATTGAGTGACCCACTAGAACATTAACGCAGAAGACCATGGTGAAAGATGAAAAATTACTAATTCTATCACGTCAGTAGCAAGTAAAGAGAGAAATGACCAATATATATATATATATATAAACAAAAACACATTAGGAAACCTGAAATTTAGCTTGACAGGAATGATCACAATTAACCTAAAGATCATAACCCTAAATCTAATCCCTCAACCCCAAACCAAAGTACAAAAACAATCACCACAAACACACACATACAATACAAACATATATACCAATAAATAAATGGAAAAGAAGAGATCGGACATGGAGCTTGCCGCGAAGCTCGCGGTCATGGCGGAGCTTGACGTAAATGCGCTCGTCCAGACTGAGACGGATGAGGTCCAATGGCTCCTTCACTGCACTCTCCTCTTCGCTTCCCATTCTTACACTTGGATTTTAGTTCCTTTGCTGCTTTGAATTTTGATTAAGAGAAAGCCGTGCTAACATTCAATGCAAACCCTAATTCGAGTATAAATCCTCTTTTCAGTTTTCACTCACTGTTGCCACTACCAAAATTCCGATATTACTATCGGGAAAATTCTATCATCGATCCTCTACATATTGAACTAATTGTAATTTAGTCCAAAACTATTTTACTTGGCAGCGTGATTTGCAAGTTATCTGTTTAATGCCATGTTACTCCTTACGACAAATTTCTTCCATGAAGAATATATATATATATAATTTAAATTATTATTATTATTTTTTTCAATCTTTAACCAATTTTCCCTCCTCCTTGTCACAATCACCAATAAGATATCAAATCACAAATCAAAATTACTACAATCAAAGAGTTCAATATGAATTAGCTCGATAAGAAATAAAGTCAAAATGTCTTGTCAGAACAACTCTCAACACAACTATAACAAAAGCAGTTTGGTGTACAAATGAACCCCTACCGACGCCTCACAATTGGAGGGGTGAGGGGGTTGATTTTTGGCATTTTTTATTTTGTAGGGCCTACTCTTTTTGTGAGTTATCTAGCAATGAACTTGACTTTGTACACATAGAAAAATTCCAACTATAATGAGTTATTTTTATTCTCTTTTTAAATTTCTTGACGTGAAATATTACTATATTCGATTCTTTTGTTTTTAAAGCATATATCTTTTCTTTGTTGAGTGGCAATGAATTTCCGTTTGTTGTGTGTTTAGACTTAAGTAGATTTCGTATCCCTACCCTATTGTGTTCCATTATGTTTCCAATTCTTATATGAGATATTTTTGACTCAGCACACTTTGTCGTGAAGTGTTTTCACACGTAACTTGTGAAGGAGAGAAATTGCTTTCATTTGATTGCAAGAATTATTAGTTATTACATGTTAAATGTGTGAAAATAGTAGAAGAATTAGACTTTGTTTGAGCTCTATTTATTGGTAGAATGAATTTTTTATTAATGCTTTTTTTTTTATATAAATAATGTATGATTAAAAGGTAGAAATATGGATTTGGGCTTATATGTAAAATTATTTCATTGAAAAAAATGTGACGTTGAAAATGAGTTGTAGATCAACTTGTAAAATTATTTTATTGAAAGATCTTGGAGCTGAAAATGAATTTGATTATCTGAGGGGTTTGAATTAGTTCCTATTTTGTATATTCTCCCGAGATGAAAGAGAGGATATGTAATTTGTTAGTTTGAATTACTCCCTACTAAATGTATTTCTCTTGAGATGAAAGAAAAAATATGTAATTTCTTTTCTAATAGCTATCATCTCATGAAAAATATTCTTGTGATGGCAGCTTGTGCCTTGTGAGAAATATTGTCGTTTGGACTTCATTTTCTAAAATTTATTTCTTTCCAAACTCATTTTCAGTTCACATTTTATAGGATTCACAATTTTTATCATCTTTTCAAACACACATTTCATTTTTTTTTTCCAGAATCTACTAAAAAATTGAATTTTAGTTAAACAAAGAGTGGAATAGTGAAATCACAATTCCTATTTTTCTTCCTACCCTTGCCCCACCCATAAGTCTTATTACATTGTGCTCTTTCTTGATTTATTTGGACTTTATGTCGGAAAAAGTAATTTAGAAATGCTAGGTTTAAATGTAATTGGCAATTCTGTGAACAAAAACGACCAAATTGAAAATGTGTAAAAGTCGAGGTGTAAGATGCAATTTGTATAATAGTGGTTGGTAAGTTAGAGTTGAAGCTCGAAATAAGGAAAGAAGAGCCACCATAATTTCACTTGTCTCTCATCAACACATTGCTCGAGCGACAAAAACAAAATGGAGTTTGCTAGCTTGTCGCCAAGACCTCTCTCGAGCGAAATATCGTCACTCGCTCTTCATTGGCCTATCGCTCGAGCGACAGTGCATGTCAGAAAACCATAATTTGTGATTTTAGAGAATTTTAACAAATCCAAACTACTCAAAACGTCCATTGTATAAATACCTACATCGTTTCACGAAAAATCATGGATTGTTACACTTTTCATATTTCATACAACCCATCGACCATTGGGATTGACAATTGAAAATATTAACACCAAAAATTCAAACACCAAAAACCAAAACTTCCAAAGTATCTATTAGAGGTTGAAGATCAAGGAAGGTGACCGGAGTTCCGATTGTTGAAGATCAAGGAGTTCTCAAGAATCCACAAGAGAAAGACGAAATCAGAATGCTGAGAGTTGGTGTAGGAGCACGCAATCCAGTAGGGCTTTAAAACTACAATCACGAGGTCAAAGAGTAGGCCCGGTCTAATGGCCTCTGCCTCAGGCCCAAGACCATTAGGGGCCTAATTTTGGCCCTTTTTTTTTTAACAAGGTGAGCAGACCTAAAATAAGGTGTGCCAATCCAAGACTAATTATCCAACAACAAAACATCCTTAAATCCCACAATAAAACAACATCCTTAATACACCTTTGAATTTTGTCACGGCGCCTAATTTTCATCGTTTGCCTTAGGGCCTATCAAACACAGGACTGGCTCTGTCAAAGAGTACTAGTATTGGTCGTGTCTTATGGTACTGTAAATTGATTTGTTTATAGTGGATTTATATTGGATTAGGCCTGGAGTTTTTAATCCTACAAGGGGTTCTCTACGTCATCAAATATCCCATGTTATTTATTTTTTGACGCAATATAAATTGCATATGAATTTATCTAGACTAATTAATAATTGCGACATATTACAATTGTTAATTAATTTGCTTAAATTCCATACAAATATCCATCCACTATATAGGTGTTATTTGGGTCGAATCGCGTAACTTTCAAGAAAAAATAAAAATCAAATCCGATATGGACTTTTTCGACTCTTTCCGGGAGGGGCGTGTGTTTTTAGTGTGTGAGAATGCAAAAATATGCGCATGAAGGACCCCACATCGTCCCATACATTGTATCTCCAATCCTTTTTGAGTCCCTGGTGTCACTCAATTGGCGTAAACAATTATTTTCTAATTATAATTAATAAGCCATACGGAAACCTCTCCAACTAATGGCATACACTTGTTCTTTGTCCTTTTCTAACCCGTCAAAATCTATATTGAGATTCTGACTATCTGAGGTCTTGCTTTTCAATTCTTGGACACCTGATTTCAGGCTTAATCACGGCAAGATTTGGTTTTTGCTTTGTGGGTTGTCAGTTTCATGTAAGTTCTTGGCTAAAAAGTAGGCTTTTTTGATCATTTTTTGGTGAAAAGATTGCTGCTTTTTATTTATTTATTTATTTTTCTGGGTTTTTGGTGAGGATTGAATTTTTTTCATATTTTTTTCTTTAATTTTTGACGATTGGTGTTAATGGGTTCTTGATCTTCCATGAGTTAATGTTGGCGAGTCTAAGAAAGGAATAATTTTTTTAGCATTTTGTGTATGGACAATTCTATGTCTATATGGTAAAAGCTGCTGCTTTAGATTATGATTTAGAAATTATAGTTTTAAAACAGCTCTACAAGAATTTGAATTTTGCTTTGTGAATTTTTGATGATTGGTGTTAATGGGTTCTTGATCTTCCATGAGTTAATGTCGACAAATCCAAGAAAGGAATAATTTGTTGAGCATTTTGTGTGTGGACGATTCTCTGTCTATATGGTAAAAGCTGCTGCTTTAGATTATGATTTAAAAATTATAGTTTTAAAATAGCTCTACAAGAATTTGGATTTTGCTTCGTGAAGGGATTGAGAAACGTATTTGGTTGTTCCTGAGCAATAGATATTTTATAATTGAGTGGTGGCTTTGTAGGTGTAAGGACTGCAGTAGATTTAAGGGCTTAAAGGATTCACAAGAATCTTCCCACCGGGTGAAATTAACGCATTTTCTTCTGAATTTGAGTTGTTGATGTGAATCATTTGAGAGTTTGCTCTGAAGTCGAGATGGAAGGGAATTTTTCATCTGGAAGTATGATGCAAGGCAATGGTTCTTACGTAGATTTTGACTTACGAGGGCCAATGAGAGTTCATCATGGCCAACAACACACGCTTGCACTTCACCAACAGCATCATCAGCCTCATGCCGGGCAAGGATCATCGACAGTTCTTCCCACAATTCATGCAAATTTTCCTCTTACGCTAGGACGGATGCAAGATCGCGACAAAACTGTTTCCCAGGCAGACTACAGTGAAAGGGAGAGGGGAAAATCTGCAAGCGATGAGGATGAGCAAACTTGTATGGAAGAAAATGATCTGAGCAGGGGGAAGAAGGCTTCTCCATGGCAGCGTGTGAAATGGACCGACACTATGGTTAGATTGTTGATTACGTCTGTTTCCTACATTAGTGAGGAAGCAGCTTCGGAAGATGGTGGTGGTGTGAGAAGGAAATGCTCAAATTTACAGAAAAAGGGCAAGTGGAAGTTGGTTTCGAAAGTCATGGCTCAAAGGGGTCATTTTGTTTCACCTCAGCAATGTGAGGATAAATTCAATGACCTTAACAAGAGGTATAAGAGACTCAATGAGATCCTTGGGAGAGGAACTTCTTGTGAGGTTGTTGAGAATCCAATGCTGTTAGACAGGATGGATCACATCTCAGCTAAAGCAAAAGAAGAGGTTCTGAAAATTCTAAGCTCGAAGCATTTGCACTACGAAGAGATGTGTTCTTACCATAATGGGAATCGGTTGCATCTTCCCCCTGATCCTGAGTTGCAACATTCTTTACGCTTAGCCCTTAGAAGTAGGGATAATGAGGATGAGGACGTGAAAAGGCATACACAAGATGACGATGAAGAAATTGAATTGGATGGACGAGATGAATCCGAGGAGAATCCCGTTTTGTTTGGGGATCACAGGGCATATAAGACGCCTGGGAGTTCTGCAAAGAGGATAAAACAGTGTCATAAGCATGAACAGCTCGGTTTTGGAAATTCTTTGGACGGCAACAGAACTTCCAATATCCAGCAAGAAAATGCAGGTGCTGATACAACTCAAGTGCAAACTGAAGGCATGAAAGAAAACATGTTACAAAAGCAGTGGATAAATCATCGTACTCTTCAATTGGAAGAAAAAAGGCTACATATTCAATCACAGATGTTGGAACTGGAGAAAGAGCGGTTCAAATGGCAGAGATTTTGCCAGAAAAAGGACAGAGAATTGGAGATGACGAGGTTGGAAATTGAGAATATGAAACTCGAGAATGAGCGGATGGCCTTTGAGTTGAGGCAGAAGGAAATTGGTTTTGACAATAGGTAATCTGTTGTCCACTTTTGTTTGATCATCAGGAACTTGCACGAACAATTCATATTTCCCTTGTTTAGTCTGTGGGTTCAAGCTTATTTTGCATGCGAAAGTCTTGTTAGAAGATTAATTTGGAAGCAGGTCCCTGTTATGTTGGTACGGTAAACTGGCCTTGTTTCCTCGCATTTCCTTGAATGTTCTAGTCTTTGCAGTAAATCTTACCATGTGGGAAATTTTCTGCTTTCGTTTTGCAACCCTTATTATCTAGGTTTTTACCTTTTCTGCTTGAAACTTTTTATCTTAATGCAAAGGAATAATTTTTGTTATGTTCTTATTTTTATGTAAGAATCTCCACATCTATGCCCTGTCTTAAATTTATCCACAAGGTGCATTTCTGTTAGGGAGAGAATAAAATAGCTAAATAAGTTCTATTTTACACAGGTCAAACAACTAAACATTCAATCAAACAGCTAAAACTGTATAAATCTTATAGCAATAGTTTCCCCTGAAGTTCACAAGAAGTTGTAGGACAGTGATGACAATAATTTTACATATGAAGTGATAAAATTCAGTCATCTAGTATGTTTAAGTTGCTCACTGAGTTAATATTATGGGAAGAAAGTTTATTTAGGCAAACTACAGCTTAGATTTAAGTATAACATGATTTATGTCAGGAAGAATGAGTATTTTGGGGAGGTAAGAGAAGACAGATTGATTAGAGAGTCAATAGTATTGGTGCCTGAAGTAAATGAATGACATCTAATTCTAAATATGGTGCTGAGCCCATTTCTTGAGCTTAAGATCTTTAGAGGGGTCAAGATGTCCGGCAAAAAAAAATCTTCTCGAGGTTTTCAAGCTAATATGGAACGGCCCTAAGATTGAATATGAGTAATTTTGTCTTAAATGAGAGGTTGTGCTAGCCTTGATTGATTCTGGACAGTCTTCTTCCCCTTATTGACAGTTCATATGTGCATTACTAAGACATTTTACGATGACATAAGTTATCATTTCCTACGAACACTTGTGCAAAACTAATGTGGAATCTTCCTAATCAAGTAACTGTCGAACCACAACATGGTATCGGCTGCATAAAAGTCTTGTCTTCTCTCATGATAGTGCGTGTTTGAGTCCTTCGATTCAAAAGGGAATCGGGCCTGTTAGGATCTCAAACAGGTTTTAGACCGACATATTTCAGCTTTAAACCATTGAATTTCTTAGTAATTAGTACTGTTCGCATATTGAATCTATACCAAACCAGCTTGCTGAATATTTTCTTTTCAATCCCATTTTCTATTAGTTTTCGTAATGTACGTACATGGTAACAGAAATGAATTGATCTCTTGCACAATCTGTTGTAAACCTCTGATTGAAAATTTTCATCAAGAAGAGTGAACAGAATACTTGAGCATTTTTTTTTTTTTTTTAAGTCGTACCAGCACATTCTTGAGTGTGTTTTTCTAAATACTTGACATGAATTATTTGGTCATTACTGGACTCCTTTTAAGAACTGTCAGTAATGAAAGTTTGCAATGGGTGTTCCCTCCAAAAACTGTCGGTAAGCTCAACTGAATAGGATACTTCACTATCTTTTTCACCCGCCTTTCATCTACATTGCGATGTTTGGCTCACTCAACTTGATGTGATAGTTTACTATTTACCGTTCAAATATGACCTATACAGGCATGTGTTTGTAGAAGCTGGTGCTTATAGTAGCATGGAAAATGCCTCCACTTTATTTCAAAAAACAGTACATAACTTGTACTTTTATGTCAGTGTCCTCCAGGGGACCGTCAACCTGAAACAGATGCTAGAATTTTGTTCAAAACACTGCAAAGAATCAACATATTGTTTTGTACTTTCTGCCCGCCAATAACACAGATTTCTTCGTCATTTTAGTTCCAAATTTAGGTCCATTGCTTGTGTTCACAGCCTTGAGCATGTATTTTTCTAGTAGTAAAATGTAGCCATTTGCAAGAGAATAACACTTTGTACAGGAGAGTTAAATCTCACATTGAATAAAGATGTAAACAATACACATCCAAGTCTTTTATTCCCATCCCCTCGTCCGTCTCTGTCCCAAACCACCTTTAACAACCCCCCCCCCCCCAGCACAACGATGCATCCACCATCCCTCTACTCGAGCGACTCGTGATCTCACATCAGGTGGGATTGGGGGAGGTATGGGGAATGAAGGGACGGGTCGAGGGGAAGAGAGATACAAAAAACGGGAGGTAAAGGTTAGTGATGCCACAATTTCAAACATTTTACACAAGTGGGATAGTGGTGAATAAAAATAATTTAGTTGAAGCTTATCCAATTGTGGCTCACATCATGATTGAGGGTGACATGAGTAACAAAGTTAGATGATAAATATGAAATATCCATTGTGACTACTGTCAAATTCTCTCTCTCTTCATCCATTTGTGGGCTGTCAATTGTTATCACATGGGATAGTTTACACTGCTGCTCAATATGGGCTTTTTGAGTGCATCCTTGGTCCATTTAATGGGCCCCTTACAGTGACACTTGAAAACCTCTTATTGCTTTCACGGGCCTCATTCTTGCCACATTTATCTAGGGGTGGCAGACGGGTCAAGTCGATTACATTTTCGACTCATCTAGACTTGACTTGTGGGATGCTATATCTCATTTTGAGATGAACCATGAATCGAGCGAACACCTTTTTCTCTTGACTAGTGAAATCACAAACCGACTCATTTTGGACTCAACTCCATTCGACCCATGAGGCCATGAGCCCTCCACGAGCCAACGGGCGGAATGGAGTCGAGCTTAGCTTTTTGAACACATGTCGAGCTTGAGTTTCTAAGGGTTTAGTCAACTCAGCCCATTGTTACCCCTCCATTTACCTTGTTTTTTAATTTTTATTGTATTTTTACATAGGTTTTGGCATATTTCCATGTGGTGACATTTTTGGTCAACTCTAACCTTGTTAAAAAAAAAAAAGGGAAAAGAAACTAAATGGTGACATTTTTGGTCAACACTAACCTTGTTAAAAAAAAAGAAAAAAGAAAAGTAACTTAATCGTTACTTTATAATTCCGACTAGACAATATACCTATAAAATTACTAATTAGGTTGTATGCGACATCGTTGAATTTTTCAAGCATACAATCTTCTATGATCAAATGACGTTTAAAATAGTAAACATGGAGCAATAATATATGTACAGTAAACTTTGACATAGTCAAATTAGTCTGCATTCAAATTCGATCAATATGAATTACCCATACGTATAATATATTTTGAATAACTTCGAGCCACAGAAAGAAAAATGTTGATTATTTTTATTTCGCTACCATATTTCACACTAGCTTATGGTGCCGTAATTATAAAAAAAAAAAAAAAAAAAAAAAAAAGATTTCACTTTTGTGGCAGCTTGACAAGACTTTCTCGGTTTCATCTTCAATTCCTTCCAACTTAAAAAATCAAAATATAATTATTAAAGTTTGTCCCAATTCGTGAAATCATGATTTAAAGTTCGTACAGTGGTAAAACAGATTATTTACAATAATTACTACAGTTGGCTTTGTATGTAAGTTAACAATTGTAG
The DNA here is from genome assembly GCF_002742605.1 of Olea europaea var. sylvestris. Classification (NCBI taxonomy): domain Eukaryota; kingdom Viridiplantae; phylum Streptophyta; class Magnoliopsida; order Lamiales; family Oleaceae; genus Olea; species Olea europaea. The sequence goes on from NW_019232161.1 coordinate 68,571, forward strand.
GTTTTATTTTAAAGAAATCGGAATTTGCAATCGAGCTCTCCCTCTAAAAGATTATTATTTTTCTCAAAGCAAACGATGAATAGATGAGTCAAATAAACGAATGGAGTAGGGCCGGAAATTAAACCGCTTAACATAATTGATACCTCATTTTGTCTCGAAAGTCGCCAAATTTGAGATTAAATTGGAAAATCTCATGAAAAGCTCAAATAAATGCCCACCTAAATCATTCTATCGAATGCTAGAAAAGATTGTTATTATGTTTCACCACTCAGTCGTTCATTAGTTAAATCTTTTTTTAATAAAAAATCTTCAAAAATATTTCCTGGCAAAAAGTGTTGGGGAATATCATGAATAAGAAACCGTTATATCATATGAGTTTGCACCATCACTAATCAAGAGAGCTAGTATGCCACCATAATTATTAATAGACAAGCATATGTACAATATGTCAATTATCATACCTTAGTCATAGTTAATTCAAATTGAAATAAGACTGGAACATCTTTGAATTCTACTTGAAATCAAATTTGACGCAATTACTTGTACTTTCAAATCCATCCATCACTAGCTAATTATACAGAAATAGGGGTTGGAAATTGAGACGAAGACATTTAGTGCATAGCATTAAAGAACACTGCATATGAAGAATGCTTTTTTCCGTTAGTATCGTATCTAAATTATTTAATGTAACATACCCAATATCTCAATATCAGGTATACACAACACTTGTATCTTGCATTACTATGAACCGTTTGACATGACTTCTGCTTGTTGTATAAGAGTTTCTCGAGAAAGTTACTTTAAGTCGGCTTTCTTTAAAAGCTCTTTTATTGACACAAAGCACTTTGAGGTAATTATTTAAACTTGTTCAGAGGCAACTTTTGACTTATTAAAAATCCTAACAAACGGCCCTATATATACTAGTGTCGTAACATATCGTATGCATCATATACAAGTGTCTCCCATTATACAGTTACGCTAGCAAGGATCTGATTTTTCTGTATGATGAAGTAACCTTAACAACTAATCTTAACAACGAGTTACCTAATTTGTAACCTAAGATAGGCATCTCCACTATCTTAGCAAACGTTAGCATGTGGTTTGGATCATGATTTAATTGCACATTCACATGTTGTCATGTTCCCACAATAACTATCTATGTCATCTAAAGTATTTCTAATTGAGTGTGCATTTAAGTCACTGCACATGCTTCTCTAACTTGCTAATCACACATAATTTTGTTTATTTCCCGGCTCCTTAAAGATTCAATTTTCATATATATAATCTACTATGGCTATATTTTAACCATCATTATGTCATAATTAATGTTGTTTTATGTAGTAAGTGTTGAAAGGTAAAATTTCACATTGATTAATAATCAATATGTAAGATATTTGGCTACTTTCTTAACAAGATTGTACTGAAAATTAGAGAATCTAATATATACCACGGAAGGCAATAGAGTTGATGTAAGGAAATAAAGACACAAAAGATTTATAGAGATTCATCTTAATATAAACTTACGTCATCTCTGCCACTATAGTAATTCACTCTGTCAAAAATAAGTTTATAAAAAAGAAAAATCGCACATTCTATTTTATCTAACCTCTCTCTTTTGATAATAATAATAAAATAAATCTCAATGATGCTTCCAATTAATAAGAAAAATTAGGGCAAAATCAAAATTATAAATATGAAATTTATAAACAAAAATTGATGAAATTTTAAACTCTGGGGAAGCTTCCTTATGAAAAATAGAAAGCAAAAAATGGGAAAAAAAGGAAAATTTTAAAATGCAAGAATCCTCTTGGTGGGTGCTTTTAGGTAATGGTAGATAATTAGAAAGAGGTTAATAATCCACCTGGAAGGCACATGATTTATGTCCATATTCACATGCCTGGCATGTTCAATTAGACCTTTCTTTGTGTACATTTAACTTTTTCAATGTAGGCCAACCAAAGTTTACTGATCAGACAACTCATATTGGTCCATGTCACAAGCCCTTATAGTAATCAACTTGTTGGAATTTCAATGAAATTTTTCTCTTGGATAGTAATTGAATGTGCCATTTTTTACTTTGTTAACAAGAGTAAAAACTATGCGTCGACCCGATTAAATTGATTCATCAAGTCATCTTACCCCACTCCAGTCCCACTAGTGTCATTTAAAGTTTTAGATGTTGAACGTGGGACATATTTATTTATTTAAATTGAATTTTTAACGTATCATCGTGTGCAAGTCGGATTCAAAATTTTTCTTCAATATCCTGATACATTCACAGGTTTCAAGAATAAGTTGTGATGTGAAAAGTAAGAAAATAATTTGGTCTTTTTTGTGCTTGGATGTAACAGTTAATGATCATGTTATTCTTGTATTGATAATTTGCATGTGGTGTGTGGTCATACTTTTTTGCTATATATAGTGGGAATATAGTGGAAGTAAAGTATTGTAAAGAGAGATGGCTACTTTACAGAAAATGGGCTGAAGCATTTCAAGAATTCATTCTTTTGCTGTAAATCACAAAATTTTATGGATGCCTTTTCAAAAAAGTAACTCAATTTGATGGCTACCATTTACAACTTGAGCCATTTGGACATCTTCTTACTCAACTTGTTTAGATAATAAATATCCAACTATTTTTTTTTTTTTTCAGAAAACATCTCTTTCAATTGTTACTATAGTCAAGATTAATTTGCCGAAATATATTGTTTAATAAAGTATCATAACAAATGAAAAGATGGAGTACGACTGTTGAATTATCAGAATCACTCAATTACAAGGCTTTTGCCAAAAACATAATCTCGTGTTTATTTAGAGGTGACAATTAACAAAGTCAAGTTGGCTCAGTCCTTAAAACCCAAGCTCAGCTCATATCCACAAACAACCTTTGCGAGTCAATCCACAAGTCAGTTCGAATTTTTTATTCTTTAAGAATTAATCAAATAAGTCAAAAAATAAGCCGATCAACAAGCTCAAGACGAGTCGGCTCGACACTGCTCGTGAATAAATTTCGAGCTAGGCATGGACCATAGCTCAACTCAATGGGAGCTTGAGAGACCCATAGGCCGAGACGAGACAAGACAAGACAAGCTGAGTTGGAAAGCAATTTGACCTATTTGTAACCTCTATCGTTTTAAGTAAAAAAGTGTGTTAATGGGAAAATTTTGAAAAAGTTTAACCACAAGTACTGTGTTTAATATTGTTAGTAATTGTAAACTGAATTCCAATCTTCCTGATAGATTTATTTAATTAAGGATATTATTATTTTTTTTTACTGTCAATTTAAAGATGTTGACATGCCAGCCTCATTCAACTCATACATGTAAATTTGTTTTTATTATATATAGTTATTTTATATTTAATTTACAATTATCACTTCATAAAAGTCGCTGTTTAATTCTATATTCAAGCAAACAAATTGTACCAACTGGAATTAATTTTATATTTAATCACATTCTAGAGTTAGCAAGGATCTTTACCTGACAATAATTAGATTAAATAATTTATTTTTTTGATCTCTAGAATCTATCTGATGCTACACTAGCTTCTTAATTCATTATTTATTTTCAGATCAGTAAATTTTAAAATCCATTCATTAAATATTCCTTTCCCACCACTTTTTTAATCCATTAGTTATTTTGAATTTTGCAGTTTTTTTCATGAATTTTTAATTTCCTTTTCTACTTTATTTTTTCTTTTTGTTAATTAATTGGTTGTGCCACTCAGCCATGTGAACCACCTGTAATTGGTTAGTCATCTCCAACCCTTGTACCATTTCACCATTTTTTTTCTCATTTTGCACCAAATATTTGGTTAAATCCCTCTCAACCCAACGCCATAATTTGCATCAAAATAGTGTAAAATGGTGCAAATGAATAATACTGCACCAAATATGATGCAACATTATTAACTTGTATCATTTTGCACCAAAATAATAAATTTCCTTTTTGCCCTCATTTCCATGTTGAATCAATTTTTTTATTAAGGGTATTGTGTCATTTTTTTTGTTATGCAACAAATTTTAATTCTTAATTAATTATTATAATAATAATTATTTATTATTGTTGTTGTTATTAATTGTACCACATTTTTAAAATTTATTAATGTATTCAATCTTTTAGTTAATGAAACATAATTATTTATTTAGTAATTTATGTCGTAGTAAATTAAATAAATAAATAATTTTTTAGATAAATAAATATTTAAGAGTAAAAAAAAATAAAGAAAATAATTAAACATTGTTCATTTGGTGCAATTTTTGGTGTAATGAGTTGGAATGGTTTTCAGTTCAGTGTAAAATTGTGCAAAGCTTACTTCAAATTTTGGTTCGGAGTTGGAGATGGTCTAAATTCCTTTACAATGAGATTCCAAAACACCAAAATGCATCATTTTGCACCAAAATAAGTGCAAACCTCCTCCAACCATGTAACATTCTTCGCACCATTTTGGCGCAAATGAAGAATGTTGCATCAAATACTACTACTACTACTACTATTATTATTATTTGTAATAAATTTTAATGATATAATGAGTAATAATTCGAAGCATATTACATTATTTTTTGTTTTAATATTATGATATTGAATGTAATGTTTTCTTAATTGTGGAATTTGTATTAAGTGTACTGCTTTTTTAAAAAAAAATATTAATGAATTTAATATTTTTGTTTTTATATAGTAATTAAATAAATTTTTATATAAATAAATTATTAAGAACTTAAAAAAAATTTTAAAAAAATTATGAAACGTTGTTCATTTGGTGTTTTGGGTTGGACATGATTTTCAATTTGGTGTAAAATCTACCCAAATTTTGATACAGCTATTGGAGATGGCCTATTATAGTTTCATTAACTTCATAGATTCATAATGTTTATCAATTTTTCAATCATACAATTTATCATTTTTATTAAAATATATCAAACTTTTATTAAAAGCCATGTCACACAATCATAAACTTACAAACAATTAAACATGTTGAGAATTAGAAACCCTAATTTTTCCATCAAAAGTAACAAAATCACAAATAAAAAATAGACACAAGAACACATAATATTTATAGAAGTTCACTTCAATTTGAGATTTTATCCTTTTCCATCGTTGCATTAATTCATTATGATTAAAAAAAAAATCCCAAGAGAAACTCATACGCATTATCCTCTCTCTCTCTCTCTCTCAAAATAGTAACGCAAAACACTAATAACAACTCTCTATTAGTAAGATAAATTGACACAAAATCGAATGAGGTCGATCCACATAATGATTAGCACAGAGACAATAATTAAACTCCATAACTTAACAAAACATTGTCTCAGAATAAATAATTGTTCCAACTTCAAGTTATTTAAATTTAGCCTTCAAGACTTCAACACACCCTTTCACATATATGTAATAAAAAATTATGTTTTATCTCAAACCTATCAAGTACATAATTTTAATACAAAATCAGCAACAAAACTTGATCGTATGACTTCGACCTCCTCTTATATTAGGCTAATCGGTCACATCTAAAAATGATAGCAACTAGATACAAGTCACATTTTGGATATCATAGATCGAAACTGGAATCAGTAAAATCGAGTCTAACAAAGTTCCACTATTATTCACTCACGAAAATTTCACTACGTCAAAATTCTATTAAAAAATAATTAACCACTACGTTTATCTTTGGACAAAAGTTTATCTCGTCTCTAACTACTTAAACTTCTAAATAAAATAATTTAACGTTTATTACAATGCCACGTAGCCGGGGGGGGGGGGGTTGGTTAGTAGAGACTTGTAGCATCCGTAAATGAAGAGGCATATATAGTGGGGAAAGCATCTCTAACAGCTAGAGAAGCCCACAGACAGCGAAGCAAAGACAAAAAACAAACTAGTAAAAATGATGTTTTGTAACATAAGCAACTACAGTCTGTCTGTCTATACATACACATTTTTATACGTATTTACATTACATACACGGTTATATGTGTATATATAGAGAGAGAGAATAGACAAGTTGTATATACTATTCTTAGAGAAAGAAAATGTGACTAGTCTTCTCATCAATAATTACGTACCTTTCACCTCTTTCTCTCTCTAAAATTGTGAGCGGTGCGCATTGTGCCTTTGAAGTTTACTTACTTTTCGAGCTACTTATTCGCCCTCATTCTTTTCGTATTTTACTGATATACCCTTCCTTAAACCTAAAGTTTAAATTAGACTTGAATTACCGAAAATGCCCCTAATATTATTTGTTATTCCCACTTCGTTTCTTCTATTCCCAATAAATAATTAATTTCTAATAACATGGTAAGAATTCGATTTCGCTACATGATTTTTTTTAATTAGATTTTGAATTAATAATTCATTTCGATAAGAATTGAGAATCGGACATAATCAGTTAAATATATTTGTGTAATTGTTGTTTATTTATGCATTTAATGGCTTCTTATTGGTTGGGTCCACTTTCTGAATTATTTGTGGGTCGGTCCATTATTAGGGTAGTTACTGTTTAATTATTTTAATTCTGTCACCGTAGAGTAATTAGGTTATTTGAAATTTCCATCACAACCAAACTAGTTCTGATAATTTATCTATATATATTTTTTTAAACAAACTATCGTAGATATAAATAAAAAACAAGTTATAACTGCCCCCTAGGGCACATCCAAGTTGGCGGAACAATCACATTGGGGGGCTCTGGAACCAAGTGTGGGGGAGTTCGATTCCTGGTTGGAGCAGCCAAGTGATGTAATAACCAGAGAAAGGGTTGGAGCAGCTTGGTGATGTAATAACCATGGAGGAGGGTCCCTTTGGGGAAGGAGTAAAAGTCATGTGGGAACCTGAGAACCAACAAGGGTACAACCTGCGATTTACCTCCACTAGTCACTGAGGGGCCGGGGGCTAGAGGTCCAGGATTTAGTCCGGCTAAGCTGGGACACCTGGGTTATCAAAAAAAAAAAAAAAAAAAACAAGTTACAACCTTAGAAGGAAAGTAGATATTGACTTTCGAAAATTCTTGACAATATTACTTTTAATCTCATTTAATTTTCGTAATTAAAATGAAAGGTACTTTTAACGCCATGAGAAATTTAAAATGAGGACCTAATGATAGTCATGAAAGTTTATAATTTAAAACAAAATCACAAAGTTCATGTTAATAACAGTGTGAACGGGCCTCTTATCACCACAAAATTTGATGTTAACTTTTGATGAGTCGCGACCTTTTGTGACCTTTAGCATCTTTTATTTTTGTTAATTAAGACGAGATGCACTTTTAACGTAATGACATTCAAAAATGAAAAATTATGAGAAATTATAATTTGAGACAACTTATTAAGGGTCTGTTTGGGAGCGATTTTTTCACACAAAAAATTGATTTTTAGACCGTTATTTCACTATTTCAACCGTCATATTTGACTTTTTCTTTCATAAGTGGACCCCACTTTTTTCCTAACGGTCAAAAAATCAATTCTCAAAATCACTCCCAAACAGACTCTAAAACTCGACTCTATCTATTCAACTTTTAATGGAGTAGAGTAGTCGACTCTTGGTCGAATCATGTGACCTATGTATACATTTTCAAACAGAAGTCTACTTGTGTCTATATATCTATGCAACACACCTCCAACAAATCCCAAAAAAAAAAAATAATAATAATAAAAAAATAATAATAAAAAAAAATTACAGGCAATACCTCGAATTAAATATATATTAAAAATTTTCTAATGAGAAATGATGCATAAGATTGATCCTGGCCGTTGAATTTCAATCCATTTATTAGGGTTAGGTCTGAAACCCAACTGGAATTGGCCAATATTTACTTCTACTCATAAATGACTTTGTCTAACTAGATTTAATTTTAATATGGATCCCACTCCAAAACGACCCTTAATTTTCAAGCTCCAAAGCCTTTTTCGTCAACCCTCCATAGACGTGGTGGCTTAACCATCATACATCGAACTAATGAAATAAAGTCTACCGATCAATATAAGAATTAGACCAATTAAATTCACCGTAAATGTAGAAACTCGTCTAAAACCCAGTCGAGTTATAAGCCAATGACCCAAAATTTAAAATACATTATAATAGTTTGAGATTCGGCTAGTACATGTTCAAAATTGGTCGATTTGCTACGAAGCTGTCAATGTCATCGTAAATTTCAACCCCTTTTTATCCTAATTCAAATATTTAGCTCTTGATCTTTTACATTTTTAGGTCAATGATTGAGTCAGTTTTCAAACCATTGAGATCAATCCTCTATTAAAAACCCAAGGGTATTTTGGACAAAAAGATCATGCAATGCATATGATTAATAAAGAAAATTAAACTTGATTGGTATCCATGATTAATGGGAAATACATGTGAGGGGTAGTATGGTCATTTCATGTACAGCCCACAAGCCATTGAAAGCCAAAATGCTTAAAAAAGCAAAGGTGGCCTACGTGGGCCGGCTTTTAACTACATTTAGACAAAAAACCATCTTATTATCCTCATCATCACCATATGCAGCTGTTGCTTATCAATTTTTTTCTTTTTTCATCTCTCTATACATACAACTATAGATACAAACATTTATAATTTTTTTTTTCTATTCATATATATGCGTGTGAAAATGGTATATGTATAATTTTTATTGTTACTGTCGTTCTTTTGAAAATTTTCTTGATTGAAAAAAAAAATGGTAAAGATTCCTCAGATAAAAAGAAAAGTATAAAAAAAAATGTTTTCTTTTTAAATATTTAAGAGTGTGAGATTGACAGGCAGATCCCACCGAAATAAATTATTAATTCACCACATCCCATCTTCATAAAACGCACAGAATTCACCATCTTCGAGATATATTTTTTATTTTTCATCTTGGAGGAGTGTGGACAGGGACTCCGCTGTAGTATAGATGATGTTGGGTGTTTCAGGGATCATGAACAGCTCAGGTGAAGGTGGTGGCGCCGCACCACAAGGTCACCAGAGTGGCGGAGCTAGCGCTGGAAGTAGTGAAGTTGGCGGCGGTGCCACCTCGATTCCTGGTGGGTTCAGTGAAGAAGATAAGGCAGCCGCGGCTGCAAGAATGGAGGAGAATGAGAGGAGTGTCGGTGGGAACCGGTGGCCAAGACAAGAAACAATGGCTCTGATTAAAATTAGGTCTGATATGGCTGTTGCTTTTCGAGATTCAAGTCTCAAAGGTCCATTATGGGAAGATGTTTCCAGGTAAATATGTTTATGGATTGAATTGAATTGAATTTTCATTGTTTTTAGCGCAAGGCACGCATTCACACACAGCTGCCATAGATTTCATTAAACTCTTCTTGAATTTGCTGTAAAAAGTACTTATGGATTATAATTCCATCGAATTATTACTTTTTGATTAAAGGGTTATTCTCTTTCAGTTCAATTCACAATAATTCAGCAGCTTCTCGGGAATTTAATTCATGGTTTTCGCTTCTTCTTTAATTTTTTTTTTTTCCAAAAATAAAATATTTTGAGCTGTTTTTGCAATATAATTAATCTGAATCTAGATTTGGTTAAACAATTTCCAGCCGATTTTAATTCTTTCTTGTTTTATCTCCTTATTATTGTTGTTTGAATTAGTGAAGTTAATTCTCTTTGTTTATTTTATGTGTTTAATTATTAGTATTAATGACTTTGTTTTATTGGAGAATTCGAGATGCGAACAGATCATGTTTTTTCTTTGCAACTTTTGTTATCAGAAAAATGGCGGAGCTTGGATTTGAGCGAACAGCCAAGAAATGTAAAGAGAAATTCGAGAACTTGTACAAGTATCACAAGAGAACAAAAGAAGGCCGAGCTGCGAAACCAGACGGCAAAACTTACAGGTTTTTCGATCAATTAGAGGCTTTGGAAAGCAATGCTCCACAACCTGTATTGGGGCGGCCTCAGCCTCAGCCTCTGAGTATGGTGGCGCCGCCACCATTGTCGGGGAATACTAATCTGCCAATGCTGGCCGTTTCAATTTCAAGTCCAAATCCAGTAAATGTAGCACAAAACCCTGCAGCAGCAGCAGCTGCTGCGCAAAGTGCAAATAATTCTACCTTATTTCAGCCATTGCTACCACCACCAACAATGAATACCACCACCACTACTAGTACATATCCTCCTCAAAGCCATACTTTTCAGCCTTCTAATTTAGTATTCTCAAATTCTTCTTCTTCGACTTCATCGGATGAGGATATACAAAGGCGACGTGGGAGGAAGAGAAAATGGAAGGATTTCTTTGAGAGGCTGATGAAGGATGTGATCGACAAGCAAGAAGAACTTCAGAAGAAATTCTTAGAAACTTTGGAGAAACGAGAGCGCGATCGAATGGCGAAGGAAGAGGCTTGGAGGGTGCAAGAAATGACTAGATTGAATCGGGAGCATGATCTTTTAGTCCAAGAAAGATCAATTGCAGCAGCTAAAGATGCAGCAGTCATTCAATTCTTGCAGAAAATAACTGAGCAACAAAATTTGCAAATTCCAATCAGTAATGCTAATGCACCTCAGATGCCTATGCCAATGCCAATGCAGGTACAAGTACCAGAAAATCCCCCGCCACCACAACAGACGACAGCACCACCACCACCACCACCAACACGACCTCCAGCTCCAACACTTGCACCGGTGGTTGAGACGCCGACTAAAGTTTTGGATACTCCAACAATTGATAACAATGGTGGTGAAAATTTTATTCCGGCGAGTTCTTCCAGGTGGCCTAAAGCTGAAGTTCAAGCATTGATTGATCTTCGAACAAGTCTTGATCTAAAGTACCAAGAAAACGGACCGAAAGGGCCTCTCTGGGAGGAAATATCAGCTGCCATGGCGAAGCTTGGATACAATCGAAATCCAAAAAGATGCAAAGAGAAATGGGAGAACATCAACAAGTACTTCAAGAAAGTTAAAGAGAGTAACAAGAAGAGACCTGAGGATTCCAAAACGTGCCCATATTTCCACCAACTCGATGCTTTATACAGAGAAAGAACCAAGACCGATGCTTCATCCAATCCTGGATTTATAATGAAGCCTGATCAAAATCCAATGATGCCCATAATGGCTCGGCCCGAACAGCAGTGGCCTCTTCCCCAGAGCCAGTATCTGCACCAGCACCAAGATTCTGCACCGGACGATCATGGGAGCGAGAATGTCGATGAAAACGATGATGACGAGGGCGAGGACGACGATGAGGACGAAGGTGGGAATTACGAGATTGTCACAAACAAGCAGCAGTCTTCAACAACAAACACAAACACAGTTGAGTGAGTAGAGAGATAAAGAAAGAGAGAGTTCGTGAGAGACAGAGAGAGAGAAGGGAAAGGGTGGCTGAGTTGTTAAAATGAGGTAAGTGGGCGGAGCTCTTGGTGGTGGGACATAATTGCAGGAGGTGTCAGAGGGGCGGCGGGGATAAGTGGTACAGAAAACCGGTGGGGTGGCAGTGAAAATTTTGAAAGAACAAAGGTGAAAGTGAAACACATGGGGTGGGGTAGGTTGGGTATAGAGGTTAATTTTTCTATAAGTTAATTTTTATAATTTATTTATTGATTTTGGAAATAAATAAATTGAGGGTGGGGGAAAATAGAGAGTTTCAATTTAAAAAACAAATAAGGGAACAATGTTTGCATTTCTTTTCTTTTGTTTTTCTTCATGGGGTGTAAATGTCATGAATTATTAATTAATTTCATGTTATTTTTCACCTGGATGTTTTCAAATTTTCTTTATTTGGATTTATGGTTTTTTTCTGAGTGTGTTTAATACGTTTATATTTAGTCGACATGGGACTTTTAGTTACAAATCTTCAATAATTTTCCAACAAACGCTATCACTGCATGATGGTCTCCGCATGACATTTTCTGTTCATCTCCTTTTAAGTCCCTGTTTGTCGTCCTTTAATAAATTAAATTGTTTGTTACAGTAACATTCTTCACCACGCATTCATGCAATAAATTTATATACAAATCAATAAAGTTTCTTTAAATTTTAACCACACATTTTTCAAAAAATATTATTCAAAACTCTATAATTTCTTCTATAATGGGAGACAAACGGGCTCTAACTAAAAATATCACAATACACTAGTGCACTTACAAAGTCAATATTATCATAGGTAGAGCTGGGTACGGGTCGATTCGGTTCGATTTTAAAGAAAATCAAATTGAACCAAAATTTTCGGGTATCTAGTAAATGGAACCGTTGAGTCCAAATATAATTATGAAATCGTTCGGGTTCGGTTCGGTTCGGTTTCATACTATAATTAATTTTGTTAACATTTATAACAACATTATATAAATACAACTAATGACACATTCAATAGTTTTGGAATGTCAGAGACTAGTAGACTACCTTATTCAAATGATCGCTACGGTCAAAACTTCGGTCAGCGGAGGTCACAGCATCGGTCGACGATTGTATAAGTTTTGAAATGTCAACGAGGCTACAAGAGTCGAGACAGAGTTATGCACTTTAATGTAGGTCTTTAGGATTATTTATTGGGTTTAATCTTGTTGGGCTAAGAAATGAAACAATAAAAGGGTAATTTGGCAAAAAACTAAGAAATTAGAAATGAAACAAATTATTGAGCCAAAATTTTGGATTTAAAAATTGTTAAATTGTTAATTTCTTTAGAATTAAAATTAAAATAGTTTGATTTATTTAATATAAAAAAAATAGGAAGATTCGGTTCTTGGTCTAGAATCGAGAATCGAACTGTACCCGTCGATTCTTAATTCAGATACCCGTTCGGGTATTTAATTTGACAAGAACCGTCGGGTTCGATTCGGTTCGAGAGATTTGCCCAACCCTAATCATGGGAACTCAATTTCGACAGGTGAACGTTATCATCTTGCCATTGCAATTAATTGAAGCCATGGCTTTATTCAAATTTTCATACACGTATTAAGATTCATCTTGCGCTTTCACGAAGTCAAGTTAGAGTACTTGTTCTTAGCCAACTTATTAGAATTCAGGGCTATATCTCAAAAAATGAACATTTAGATAGAATACTCCAGTCCCTTCGTAAATCAAAATCATTCTCATATCTAGTCGAAGTGAGACGACACTTATCACTCGCAAGTCTCGAACTCAAAACATAACCGACAACTATTGCATTGACTATATATAGAGGTGTCATAGACCCGAGCATATTAACTCAATATCTTATCTTTTCTCACCTTAGAATTTTGTATATATAATCCATATGTTATAAATCTACAATATTAGACATTCGACCAAATATTCTACTTTTGTTGATTCGACACCTAATATTTCACTCGAATGATTAGGTCTAGGCAAAAAAAATCGAAAAAATCAACCGAACCAATCAAATTGAACCAACTCGGGTCGGTTCGGGTTGGTATGACTTAGGTAATTGGTTTGGTTTGATTTGACTTTCTTTTAAACAGAACCATGATGAGTCGATTCAGTCATAGTTTAAAGTCTCAAACTGCTAGTTAACCGAACCAATCCAACCCACTTACGTGTTCACCTTTTTTGTTTTTTCTAATTTAAAAAAATCAAAAATCAAAAGATAAACTCTAATCTCATGAGTATATCTCGATTCCCTTCAATCTATGATGTTGCCAATAAGTAATAACATAGAAAATTTTCTTTTACAAACTTATTATGTTATATTTAACATTTTTTCCATATTCTGGCTGTCAGACTAGATAATACATAAAAAAGCAATAAAAATTTTAAGTTTTTTTGTTTATCCGTCTTTATTAACGTTATTCAAAACTCTATAATTTCTTCCATAATGGGAGACAAACGGGCTCTAACTAAAAATATCACAATACACTAGTGCACTTACAAAGTCAATATTATCATGGGTAGAGGTGGGTACGGGTCGATTCGGTTCGATTTTAAAGAGAACAAATCGAACCAAAATTTTCGGGTATCTAGTAAATGGAACCGTCGAGTCCAAATATAATTATGAAATCGTTCGGGTTCGGTTCGGTTCGGTTTCATACTATAATTAATTTTTTTAACATTTATAACAACATTATATAAATACAACTAATGACACATTCAATAGTTTTGGAATGTCAGAGACTAGTAGACTACCTTATTCAAATGATCGCTACGGTCAAAACTTCAGTCAGCGGAGGTCACAGGTATAAGTTTTGAAATGTCAACGAGGCTACGAGAGTCGAGACAGAGTTATGCACTTTAATGTAGGTGTTTAGGATTATTTATTGGGTTGAATCTTGTTGGGCTAAGAAATGAAACAATAAAAGGGTAATTTGGCAAAAAACTAAGAAATTAGAAATGAAACAAATTATTGAGCTAAAATTTTGGATTTAAAAATTGTAAAATTGTTAATTTCTTTAGAATTAAAATTAAAATAGTTTGATTTATTTAATATAAAAAAAATAGGAAGATTCGGTTCTTGGTCTAGAACCGAGAATCGAACTGTACCCGTCGATTCTTAATTCAGATACCCGTTCGGGTATTTAATTTGACAAGAACCGTCGAGTTCGGTTCGGTTCGAGAGATTTGCCCAACCCTAATCATGGGAACTCAATTTCGACAGGTGAACGTTATCATCTTGCCATTGCAATTAATTGAAGCCATGGCTTTATTCAAATTTTCATACACGTATTAAGATTCATCTTGCGCTTTCACGAAGTCAAGTTAGAGTACTTGTTCTTAGCCAACTTATTAGAATTCAGGGCTATATCTCAAAAAATGAACATTTAGATAGAATACTCCAGTCCCTTCGTAAATCAAAATCATTCTCATATCTAGTCGAAGTGAGACGACACTTATCACTCGCAAGTCTCGAACTCAAAACATAACCGACAATTATTGCATTGACTATATATAGAGGTGTCATAGACCCGAGCATATTAACTCAATATCTTATCTTTTCTCACCTTAGAATTTTGTACATATAATCCATATGTTATAAATCTACAATATTAGACATTCGACCAAATATTCTACTTTTGTTGATTCGACACCTAATATTTCACTCGAATGATTAGGTCTAGGCAAAAAAAATCGAAAAAATCAACCGAACCAATCAAATTGAACCAACTCGGGTCGGTTCGGGTTGGTATGACTTAGGTAATTGGTTTGGTTTGATTTGACTTTCTTTTAAACAAAACCATGATGAGTCGATTCAGTCATAGTTTAAAGTCTCAAACTGCTAGTTAACCGAACCAATCCAACCCACTTACGTGTTCACCTTTTTTGTTTTTTCTAATTTAAAAAAATCAAAAATCAAAAGATAAACTCTAATCTCATGAGTATATCTCGATTCCCTTCAATCTATGATGTTGCCGATAAGTAATAACATAGAAAATTTTCTTTTACAAACTTATTATGATATATTTAACGTTTTTTCCATATTCTGGCTGTCAGACTAGATAATACATAAAAAAGCAATAAAAATTTTAAGTTTTTTTGTTTATCCGTCTTTATTAACTTGATTTTATTTGTTAGACAATAATATTTATAATATAAAATTATTTGATTATTTTAACTCTTGTAATTTAAGTGCGCCTAAAACTCTAACAATTGTTTTAAAAAAAATAATTTGGACTAATAGTTCAAACCGAACCAAACTAAATCGATTTGATTCAATTTAAGAGTTAGAGTGAATTGGTTTGTGTTGAAATTTGCCCAAATCGGCTAATTTTGTTTTAATTTCGAGTTGGAGTTGAAATTGACTCAAACCAGACCGCACACAGGTTTACGTTTGGTTGAGCGTCCTTCGACTAGCTACTTGCATACAAATATAGATTCATTGTTCAATGAGCTCAAAGCTAATTCCAAGCTTCAAATCAATAGAAAGGGATTTATATGTTGACTTTAATGGTTGGAATATTGTTTTTTTCCAAATTTTAAATGGTTGGTTCCAAATATGTTGTCCTGTTTGGCTCTCATTATTTTCAAATTTTAATGGTTGGAATAGTGTTTTTTTGAAAAATGTATGGTTGAAAAAGAATGGAATATTTTTTGCTTGTAATATTATTTTATGAAAGATTGTTTGATTGAAAATAAGAGAGAAAAAAGAATAATGAGAAAAATGGGGCCAATCGGGGCAAGTGTGGTGGGTACCTAAAGGAGATATTTATTTGATTGTGTGTTATTTATTAACTTAGCACAAAGTTTTCAGCGAAAGGTGAAAAGACATCTCAAAACATTATTGGAGTTACAATATAATTGACATTAATTATTACAACACGTTTGTCGGTAATATTTTGACAAAATAATTAATATTTTAATTATTTAAAATATTGAAGTAAATCCTCCGTAATATATACCTTATATCTTATTTGGTATGTACCGTGTGAGATAATATTAAGCCTTTAAACAATTGTTTGGCGAGAATTAAAATCAAATTTTTAGTAAATTTTAAAAAAAGTTGATGAAATATATAGTGAATAAAATTTTATACCCATGAAATGTGCAGTTAAATTGATTGTTGGTTTTGATTTAAATTTTAATCAGTGCCAAATAAAAGTTAAACAAAAAGGTAAATTAAAATGTTATATAAACTATAGAAGCCCCCAGTAAATTCCAAGTCATATATCCAAAGTCGAATGAATTTTTAAGAACGTTGCTTGAGCTCCATTCTTTCACAAAAAAATATTTTTAAATAGTAATACGACATTATTTCAATTACACATTTTTTAATAAAATAATATTAAATATAAATCTAAAATTTTTCCACATTTTTTAACAATACATTTTTCATCAATCTACTATTTCAAAATACATTATTTCAAAATAACGTGGCTCAAACACACACCTAATGTTTAGTACTTCGTTCTAGACATAAAGCTAATAAATATAGGGAAAATTGCAGCTTAAGTACCAAACATTTTGTTTATTAGCAGACTTTGTCCAAACCTTTCATTTGTGCCACTGGAGGTACCAAACCTTTTAAAAATTCGCACCCGAAGTTCAAATGGATGGAAAGACCGTTAGTTGACCAAGAAAAATTAATTTTGACCTATTTTGACCAAATAGGAATGGGTAAAATGGTAATTTGATAATTACAATATTAAATAAATTGAACAAAAAAAAAAAAAAAAAATCAAAAAAAATAAAAAATTTAAGAAAATAAATTAAAAAAGGGTTGCCCTCTTCAACCTCCCCTCTCCACCCCACCCCACCCCACCCCACGAATTCGAAAAAAGGGTTGTCTTCTTCAAAATTAGGAATCAAAAAGGAAACTTTTACGAAGGTGTAAGACGTATATATACACAAACAAATTAGCTCACTTCAAGAACCAAACAAGAATCATTACTTCATGCACAGGTCACACATATCTTAATTGCATACAGAGGATTATAAACTTTGTTTTCTCCTTTTAGAGAGTGCAATAAATGGCTTCTACAGAACCATGGCAACAAATGGCTTCTCTAAGGAAAAAATCGGACCTAACCCTTATTTCCAAGGTCCGATAAGGGTTTCTACGAAGTTTTCTGGTTAATTTGCAAGAAGTTTTGTTAGGAACAAAGTTATGGATTGTGTTTTTGGCAATTTCTTCTCCATCACAGCTGACTGTAAAAATTTCGGTGGGGGGGCCCACAAAAATTATCAAGTGGAAATAGTATACAGGGTAGCCGTTAACGCTTAATAAAAGTCTAATCATAGGAGAAAATTCTAACGTTATCTGCAGTCGCCGTTATTATTCTTATCAGACTTACATATTGGGCCCCACATTAATTTGTAGCTACAGTCCTCAAGCTTTACTATATATGGTGTTTCTATCAATTTTTCTTTTCTCCTACATTTTAGGTCCTTGATCCGTGCAAGTTGGTCCCCACGAATTGAAAGTATAACCTTTTCTATCGAGTTGTTTGTTTATCACATTAATTTATAGCTAAAAATGAAAAGAATAAAAAAAATAATAAAAGAAATCCAACATCTCATCCCAACTCCCAACCTCGAACATGTTGCCAACCCCACGAGGCCATGACCCGCTCGATCTCTATTCATGTTTGCTCATCCTCACTTCTCTTTTGCTTCGTCCCCTCCACCATTTCAATTATTTACATAGCAATCTTTCTAGTTGAAATTTTTTTAATGAGTCATAACAATTTGAGAATTCGAGAAATTAAGATTGTGGGACAACCATTAGTCTTACCTTTCTAATTAGATCGTGGTAATATAATAGCCTCTAATTTCTAGTCATAGGTAGGGTGATAATTGAAATTGGTAGTTGCCAAAGCTGTCAAGACGCTTTTATTTTTATGCATAATAAAGCAAAGTGCTTGTAACTTGTCCATGTGATGTGTTTAAACCATGCTTTACTTATAATTCATCTGGAAGGATTTAATAAATAATTTAATTTATAAGTAGATACAATCATACAAATAAGTTAAGAACAAGTGGACAGTACTTGTAGATTCAGTAAGATATGTGTGGTTAAAAATAAGGGTAATATTACACGTATATCAAAGCGTCAATAACGGTGTCCACCCCTCTCATATGGAGAGGTAATTTAAATCGAAGTGGATCTCTTTTCATGTGAGGGAGTGAACACCGTATTATGTACAAATATAATATTCCTAAAAATAATATATGATCTAAATTTTTTTTTATCTCATGAATAGCATGCTTGAGCTAGAGGAACGACACAACTCCGAACAACCATTAAAGTGGAGATATTGGGCCTCCAAATGCCAGGCCCAGTAACGGGCCTACTTTACGCATAGAATCCAGAGAATACTACAGACTTGGATCGTTCAATTTTAAAGCCCAAAATGATGAATTCAATTAGATTGGGGCCCAATTAAGGGCGTGGGATGCTATTGCAAATTAAATTTATTTTTATCCTCATAGTGATTATTCGATTATTTTCTTTGTCAATATTTGATAATTTTTCACTAATCATTCATATGTAGCACATATATCCATGACCTCGATTGGCAAGCCACTGGAGGTGGGTCCACATGTATCGAGCTTTTGCCATGCAGGAGTAGCGGAATTGAGCTAATTCGCTTAATTTTACACGTTTAATATGCAATACTGACTTATTGGAGAAAAATTAGATTTCTAGCATTAAATGATCGCATGAGAGACGAATTATTTTACAATTTGAAAAATTACCGAACTTTCTACAACAAATAAGCATTTCAATTACTCGAAGAAGTCCAGCATTATATACTCTAAATTATTTTAACTTTTATTAAAATTGTATAATTTTGACAACAATTATTATGTTAATAGTGTAGACACATAGATGTGGTAGGGTTGTGAATAGTGCTATACATGTTCTTGTAAAGTAATGGTTAATGGTGTGTCCAAATCACATGTTTTATTTTGGAAATCAGATGTCCAATTTGATCATTTTTTTTAGGCCAACAAGATCAAGTTAGTAGTCTCGAATTTAGCCAAGTTAATAGTATACTAGACAAATTTTTAATTGTCGTGGAACCAAGATGGTAGGGTGAACACGATTCAATCTGAACAATTTTTAAAGTATTTTCAAACCAAACCATTTTTTGTGTTTCAATTTGGTTTGGTTTCAATCCACACGTTTATTGACATAAAAATAACATATTTTAAACAAGTGAAAATATTGGCATGAAATCTCTATATAACACTTAAATTAAAACATTCTAAACATAATATAAATATATCAGCCTCTATCCAAGTATAAACCATTAAATCAGTATAAGTGTTCAACCATAAACTTGAGCCGCTTATTCATTCTTTTTCAAACAGATAAGAAAATATCATCATAAATTATTATTTCCCTAAAAAGCAAATAGAACCCTCTAGCTTGCTTATTCGTTCAAGAGGAGATTGTCCTTATAAGTGCAGAAAATAGTCCCAAATCAAGTAGACACAATATTAACTTAGATTCATAAACAAATTTGGTTAAACTTTATTACGATGAAATCCAATTCTTAGTAGAATAATGTTATCTAGCACCAATAATGCAAGAATATCAATTTATGTGGCATTATGTGACATGTTTAATTAAAGAATTATGTTTGGAGTACATTTTTTTTTTTTTTTTTTACAATATTGTTGACACCATG
>NW_019232161.1:90497-116616 GCF_002742605.1 Olea europaea var. sylvestris
GGGGTCATTTGACCCCACATGACCCCATGTGGGTCCGCCCGTGGGTATGCTTGACAAATTAGACTTGGCATGGATTTCTAGACTTGATTTTGGGTGATATAGAATGAGTTATGTTGGTGCCGTCATTACTACAGCTTTTGGACAAATGATGACAATAATCTACATACAAAATGACGAATCATTTTGAAGAGGAGCTTGCATTGAATCATTTAGTTGGTGAGACAATAACTTACCAAAGTCATGATCACTTATAATGGTTATAGGCAAAGACTGGAGACATTATTCTCTTTCTTTTCCTGTTGCTATTTTTTCTTACTTGAGCTACTCAAACAAAATTCTAACACAATTATTGCATTTCTTGTTTGTAGTATGGGAAACAGCTTGCATTAAGATTGCACATTTTTATTACTTTATAATGCAAAGAGCCCCCTCCCCTATCTTTTATTGAAGCACAAAAGGTTTTCTTTAGTATATAGAGGTGTAAATTAAACCGTTCTCAAGACTCACAGACCTAGCAAACTCCATTCACCTTTGTGGCCTCGAAAAAATTAGCATGAGCTTTGTGTTGTCCATACTATCAAAAGTGCAATAATGATGACACTTATATGCACGTATTGTTTTTGTATCCAACTCATGTAATCTAGCCACTTGAAAACAAGACAAGTTGAAATGATAATAGAATCACATATTTCCTCCATTGCTGTCTCGTGAGTTCGAATGAAAATATAGTACGCAGTCGACTGCACCCTGTTGAGAAATTGTTCCAAAATTCAACTTGAAGAAACGTGTTTTATGAAATAGCAATTTTCTTTAAGTGATGCTCCACGTAGCGGTTGATTATTGGTTACTTCATTAACACATTAATTGTTCTACTTGAAACAATATGTGAACTGTTGGTTTAAATCTTGTGGCTGGAATTAAAACAAATAATCTGACTTATGGGCTGCCTTTTCTTGGGAAGACTAACACACACACTCTCTCCCACGTCTCACTCTCTCAGAATCAGCCCCTTCATTTTCTCTCTCTACTGGTGCGAAAAATCCCTTTCTTTTTGGTGAAATTAGGGCTTGATTTTTAGAGTTTTTCTTGAAAGAAAAACCTGTCAACAACAAAAAATATTGTAGATCCATATGGATGTTGAACTATCTCGGTTTGGAAGAGTCGAATCTGTGTGACTTGATTTTTGCCTTGATTTCTTGTGAAATCTTAGTGATTTCAGCCTCTTCTTGTAAGCTATAGTGGCTGGTTTGTTGGGTTCCTTGGTGGAACATTACAGGATGTGAAAGAAGAGTTTGTGGTTGTTATGTGAGAGAGGGCATGTTTGGGTTTCTTGAGTTTTTTGTGATCTTGGCCAGTTTCTTTGTGCAATAGTGGCTAATTACTGTGGTTCTAGAAAAGATAAGTCTTAGTGATTTATTTGTTGGAATTTCTGGAACAATATATTTGCTACTTGATTTTTGGGGCTTTATAGTACAATTCAGTTTTATCCATTTTAATAGATGCTCGACAAGGGATTAAGCGTTAGAAGTGGTAGTTGAACCTCTGAGACTTCTACTATTTTTATTCCCGGCACTTTATTTTTAGGTTATGATTGTGGTTTTGGAATCTTGGTTAATATTGGTATCTCTCGAATTTTCAGCGGTATCAGAGCGACCTGGATTATTGGAGCTTTGTGATTTCTTGATTAGACCTGATTCCTGAAACCTGCCGTAAACATTGATCGGTGGAAATTGAGTTTTATCAAACTCATTGGCGAGATCTTTCCTACATTCTGTAATTAATTTTTACAATAGAGTCTTCTAATCTTTCCCTTGATTTACCTTGCACTAACAAAACCTACTGTGGCTGGTTTTTGTCCAAAGACTCAAGAAGTCTTGGGAGTCTGAGATACCAACACTAGTAGGAGTGCAATTGACAGGTCTTGCTGGAGAAGTTAGTTGAGGCATAGAATTGACATCTCTATTCTTTATGATTCTGCTTTCTATACTTAGTGTTAAGTGTTTACTGTTTTGTGAAAACTTGAATTAAGTGCATTGGTCATCAATCCCTAATCCACTGAGTGCCTACAGTACTCTTATTGTGAATCCATGTGTGTTCTTGAATTCAAACTTGTGTTCTATGAACTATTTTGGTGAATTTACTGCTAAATTTGAAGTGAGCATGTATGATGGGAGGCGGGACTTTAATATGTGGAGCTAGAAAATGAGGGCTATCTTGATGCAATTAAATGTGCTAAAGTCTTAGATAATTCTTGGCCAGCTGAAATGTCTGTTGCAAAAAGAACTGGGTTAGAAGAAATAGCATGGAGCACTATTTTCTTGTACATTTCAGACAATGTGATCAGGTCTACATGTGAAACTAAACTGATGAAGAGTTGTGGACTAAATTGAAAGTCGAATATGAGCAAAAAATTGTTTCAAGCAAATATTTTTTACTAAAACAATTCTTTTCTTTCAAAATGGATCTTTCTGTTGACTTAGATGAGAACTTGGACAGATTTACAAAATTAGCCCAAGACCTTGCCAATTGTGATGAGAAATTATCAGAAGATCAGCTGACCATGGTCTTGTTAAACTCCATTAGTGATAGGCATAAAGATCTCAAGAATGCCTTAGAATATGAAAGAGATAAGCTTACCATAGAAATAATTATAAATGCTTTAAGAAATAGGGTTATTGAATTAAAATCAGATTCTATCAACCAACAAAATGGAGAAAATCTTTTGATAAAAGGCAAAAATATTGATAAATCTAATTTTCATTCAAAATATCAGAATGACCCTAAGAAAAGAAACAATGACAAAATAAAATCCAAAACTATGGCAAAGGAAAAAAATGTTATTATTGTGGTAAGTTAGGTTATTTTGCAAAAAATCGCTACAAAAAGCAAAATGATTTGAAAGAAAAGAAGTTAAACGAGGGTAATGCTGTTTTGTTCTATGATAAGCAAAAATATAAATAATGGCCTGGTTCTTGTAAATGTTGAAAGAAACCTAAATCAAGAAAGGATTCTTGATTCAGGTTGCTCTTTCCACGTGCCATAATAAAAACTATTTTTGGACTTTGAACAAACTAAGGAAGACCAAGTTATCATGGGAAACAACATGCCCTACAAAGTGAAAGGTATTGGAACCATAAAATTGCTTTTAGAAAATGGCGGAATTTTATTGTTAAAAGAGGCCAAATTTGTTCCTTAATTAGAAAGAAACCTTGTGTCTCTAGGAATGTTGGATAACATGGAGTTTAACATAAAATTGAGTCAATGACACATAAAAATATTTAAGGGCAATGATTTGATCACTTCTATCCCAAAGAGACACGGTTTATACTTTTTAAATTCAAAACCTTTCGTTGGGCCTTTTAGCGGCAGTTTTAGATGATAACTTTAATCTTGCAAAATTTTGGCATTGTAGACTTGGTCACATTTGTGAAAAAGGTTTAAAGGCTTTACAAAATAAAGGTGTATTTGAAAAATCAAATATTAGTAATTTGTCTAAATGTAAACAATGTTTGATCAAAAAGCAAATTAAGTTACCTTTTCTCACTAGTACTCATAAAATCAAAGCAAATTCTAGAATACTTACATGCTAATTTGTGGGGCCCTACATCCATCCCTATGTTGTCTGGTTACAAGTATTACTTACTTATTATTGATGATTTCTCAAGAAAAATTTGGGTATTTATTTTAAAACTAAAGATGAAACATTTACCACATTTAAAGATTGAAAAACCCAAATTGAAAATCAAACTGATTTGAAAATCAAAACCTTGAGAACCGACAATGGTCTAGAATTTTACAATTATGAGATTAATGATTTTTGCAAGTTGCATGACATTTTAAGATATAGAACTGTGATCTACACACTCCAGCAAAATGGCATTGCAGAAAGAATGAATAGGACTTTGTTGAATAAAGTTAGATGCATGCTTTTGAATTCTAGCTTGCCCAAATTATTTTGGAGTGAAACTGTTAAAACTATTGCTTTTTTATTAATAGAAGTCCTACAAGTACTTTAAATTTTAATGTGCCTGAATTTTTGTGGACACAAAAGCCTGTGATCTATTCTTACTTGAAAACATTTGGTTGTGCTGCATATTCTCATCAAAACATAGGGAAATTTGAACCTAGATCCCTTAAATGTGTGTTTTTGGGTTATGCTGAAAATGTTAAAGGATATAAGCTGTGGGTTTATGGAGCAAAATGTTACAGGGTTATTATAAGGAGAGATGTGGTCTTTAATGAGTCATGTATGCCATGTTTGGAAGAGAAAGAGGGAAATATGACTGAAAATGATGTCCAAATTGAGGAGGAGCCTATTAAAATTGATAATACTAGTTCTATCCCCTTAGAAACAATAACTAATGAGGCTGACCAGAATGAATCCGAGCCTGATTTGGCTGCACCTGAGCTAAATAATGATGATAATACACTTTAGATGAATACCAGCTCACTAGAGACAGGGATAGGAGACAGATTAGACCACCAGCTAGGTTTAATAGTGATGACTTTGTGTCTTTGTTCACTCATCAAGATGAATCTGAAACTAGTTCCTATCATGAAACCTTAAAATCGAAAGATTCTAAGTGGTGGTTAAGTGTTATGGAAGAAGAGATGTCTTCCATATACAAAAATAAAACTTGGGAATTGGTTGATAGACCTAAGGATAAGAAGCTAGTTGATTGCAAGTGGACTTATAAGATAAAGGAATGGGAAGGTGGCATAACAATGTTAGATACAAAGTTAGGCTTGTTGCCAAGGGTTTCACACAAAAAGAGGGTGTGGACTATGATGAGATTTCCCTCCCCCCCCGTTGTTAAATATACAACTATAAGATGTATTCTTACTTTGGTTGTACAATTTCAGTGGAATCTTGATCAACTAGATGTAAAAACTACATTCTTATATGGTGAATTGGATAAAGTGATCTACACGAAATAGCCTTTAGAATTTATTAAAGGAAATCCTGAAAAAATAGTGTGTTTGTTGAAAATATCTTTATATGGCCTAAAACAAACTCCAAGACAATCATATAAAAGATTCGATTCATTTATCTTGAAGCTTGGGTTTAGTAGAAGCTATTATGATACATGTCTTTATTGCAAAGGAAATGGAGGTAAAGATTCTTTGTATCTTGTGCTTTGTGTTGATGATATGTTTCTTGCTAGTGCCAATAAATCTGAAATTGATGATGTCAAACACAAATTAAAATCAGAATTTGATATGAAGGATCTTGGTTCCACTAAGAAAATACTTGACATGTGTATTATAAGAGATGAAAAATATGATTGTTTGTTTTTATATCAAGAATAGTATGTGAATAAGATCCCCAAGAAGCTTAATATGTTTGATTGTAAACCCGTGACTTTATCCCTTGCCAATCACTTTATTTTAACATCTGTTTCATGTCCAAAAATTGAAGATGAACTTGAAAAAATGTCTAAAATACTTTATGCTAATGTTATTGGTTCAGTCATGTACTTAATGATTTGTACCAGACCTGATTTGACTTTTAGTATTAGTGTTTTGAGTAGATTTATGGGGAATCTTGGTAAAACTCATTGAGAAGCCTTGAAGTGGTTGTTGAGATACTTAGCCCTTGTTTGAGCCCCATTATTTTGAAAGAATGCATTTTTAACGGTATTTCAACCACAAATTCTTCAATAAAATAATATTACATGTAAATTCAAAATTTTTCCTTATTTTTTAACCACAAATTTTTCATCAATACACTATTCAAAAATTTATTATCTTCCCCAAAATGGGGCTCAAACAAGGGCTTAAAGGGTTCATCTAACTTAGGTTTGATGTTTAAAATGGACAAGGATGAGATAATTTTATAGGGTTATACAGATTTTGATTTTGCTGGAAATGGAGATAATAGAAAATCAACTTTATCTTATTTTTACACTTTGTGTGGTATTGTGATAAGTTGGAAATCTCAATTACAAAAAATTGTTACTCTATCTTCCACTGAGGCTGAATATATTGCAGTCACTGATGCCATTAAAGAAGGCATATGGCTGCATGGTTTGTTGAATGAACTTGGTTTTGTAGACACTAATCCAATACTATATTCTGATAATCAAAGTGCAATCCATTTGAGTAAGAATCCCAAGTTCAATGATAGAACAAAACATGTTGATGTAAAATACCATTTTATAAGGGATATTATTTCAAAAGGTTTTGCTGAAAATTAATAAAATACATACTTTGCATAATCCATCCAATATGGGAACTAAGGCAATACCTTTAACTAAGTTGCAAAATTGTTTAAAGATGTTATCTATTGATTCTTTTAATTGATTGTGCAGGTACAATAGAGCAAATGAAATTATAAATGTTGGTGAAACTCTTGACTGCACTATAGGCTTAAATTTTGGAAGCAATGTGGAAATTGTTGAGAAAGTGTTCCAAAATTCAACTTGAAGAAACATGTTTTCCGAAATAGCAATTTTCTTTAAGTGATGCTCTACGTGGCGGTTGATTTTTGGCTATTACATTAACACCCAGATTGTGCTACTTGAAACAATATGTGAACCGTTGGATTAAATCTTGTGACTGGAATTAAAACAAATAATCTTACTTATGGGCTACCTTTTCTTTGGAAGACTAACGCGCTCACTCTCTCTCACGTCTCACTCTCTATGAATCAGCCCCTTCATTTTCTCTCTCTACTGGTGCGAAAAATCCTTTTCTTCTTGGTGAAATTAGGGCTTGATTTTTAGAGTTTTTCTTGAAAGAAAAAATCTGTTAACAACAAGAAATATTGTAGATCCATATGGGTGTTGAACTATCTCGGTTTTGGAAGAGTCGAATTTGTGTGACTCGATTTTTGCCTTGATTTCTTATGAAATCTTAGTGATTTCAGCCTCTTCTTGTAAGCTATAGTGGCTGGTTTGTTGGGTTCTTTGGTGGAACATTACTGGATGTGAAGGAAGAGCTTGTAGTTGTTATGTGGTAGAGGGGCGGTTCGGGTTTCTTGAGTTTTTTGTGATCTTTGCCAGTTTCTTTGTGCAATAATGGCTGATTACTGTGGTTCTAGAAAAGATAAGTCTTAGTGATTTATTTGTTGTAAATTCTAGAACAATATATTTGCTACTTGATTTTTGGGGCTTTATAGTACAATTGAGCTTTATCCATTTTAATAGATGCTTGACAAGGGATTAAGCGTTAGAAGTGGTTCGGTCAAAATATTCTCCGTGTTCCTTTTTATTTGAGGTTAATTATGTCAATAGTCACTGAACTTTACAAAAGGTTTCCAAGTGGTCACTGAATTTTAAAAATCACCTAAATGGTTACTGAACTTTGCAAAAGGTTTTTCAAAAGTCACTGAACTTTAAAAATCACTTAAATGGTCACTGAACTTTGCAAAAAGTTTCTCAAAAATCACTGAACTTTCTAACCCCTAAACCACCTTAGAGCCACCACTTATGGACCACCAAAATCCACCCTCCGGCCACCTTGGCTGCCGGACCGACATACCACCTTGAAGCTCTCGCTTCCCTCTTCACAACCCAACCAAGCTCCGGCCATAACACCAACTGATTTGGCCGAAAATTCAAGCCAAAATGGGATGATCAAGCACAAAAAATGGCCAGAAGTGTTAAAGTCACCACTTTTTTGGACCACCAAAACTCTACCCTTCGGCCACCTTGGCCGTCGGACCGATATACCACTTTGAAGCTCTCACTTCCCTCTTCGCAACCCATCCAAGCTTCGGCCATAACACCAATCGATGCGCCCGAAAATCCAAGCCAAAATGGGCAGCCTGAAACATTAAAAAACGAAGATTCTTGCCATTTTTTGTGCTTCCGGCTGCCCATTTTGGCTTGAATTTTTGACCACATTGGTTGGTGTTATGGCTGGAGCTTGGGTGGGTTGCGAAGAGGGAAGTGAGGGCTTCAAGGTGGTATATTGGTCCGATAGCCAAGGTGGTTGGAAGGTGGAGTTATGATGGTCCAAAAGTGGTGACTTTAACACTTCCGGCCATTTTTGTGCTTGGTCATCCCATTTTGGCTTGAATTTCAGGCCAAATCGGTTGGTGTTATGGTCGGAGCTTGGGTGGGTTACGAAGAGGAAAGCTAGGGCTTCAAGGTGGTATGTCGGTCCGGTGGCCAAGGTGGCCAGAAAGTGGATTTTTGTGGTCCATAAGTGGTGGCTCTAAGGTGGTTTAGGGGTTGGAAAGTTCAGTGACTTCTGGGAAACTTTTTGCAAAGTTCAGTGACTATTTAGGTGATTTTTAAAGTTCAATGACTTCTGGAAAACTTTTTGCAAAGTTTAGTGACCATTTAGATGATTTTTAAAGTTCAGTGACCCATTGGAAACCTTTTGCGAAGTTCAGTGACTATTGTCGCAATTAACCCTTTTTATTTCATGCACTTTGTTTTCAGTTTATGATTATGGTTTTGAAATCTTGGTTAATATTGGTATCTCTCGACTTTTCACACCCATTGTTGGAACACTTGTGCACCTCACGGGCAGTCCATGTCAAGTGGTATCAAGCTATCTTTGACCTGATGTAAGCCAACTTTTAGGCCTAATAGGCTAAAGAATATAGGTCTACATAGCAGAGCCCACACGGGCCAGACCGTGCCTTTGCCATGCTTATAACATTCGGGCCGCCATGTCCTAAATGGCCTGGCCCACTTCACGCCCCGAATGCTTCCTTATATATGGGGTAAGATGTTTCCATACCCACATAACTTAAAAGAAGCCAAATTTCCAATAAAATGGTTAACTACTTTGAGAAAAACGAAGCATGCCTTGCAATGATATTCATGCAGCTTGCCTATGCAGGCATGGCCTTGTTCTCTAAAGCAGCTATAGCTAAAGGAATGAACCCTTGTGTCTTTGTAGCATATCGCCAAGTATTTACCACTATTACCTTGGCTCCATTTTCCTTCTTCATAGACAGGTTTTTCTTCTTCAATATTTTCACTCTTTTTAAACTAGTTCTTCACATCTTCTGATGAAGTATTTATATAATTGGCAGGAAGAAAGCTGTTCCAGTATCATACAAATTAATGTAAATATTCTTGATTTCTTTTTCTGGGTATGCACTTTTGATAAAATTTTATACTAATACAGCGTATCATACAGTACATGCATGTTTGATATATGGTACTCGACACAATAGTCCTGTACACACTACCAAACAAGGCATGCGAGTTTCAGTTTGATTCAACTTTTTTATGCTACAATACAGGATTACGTTGAGCTTGAATCTCTATTTGTATTCTATTTCATCTGTGCAATATGCTGCTATCAGTGTAAACACGGTACCTGTGCTAACCTTTGTGATTGCCGTTACATTAAGGTAAATTGAGAATTACTCGAATAATTGTTTCAGTTTAGATGAGGCGATTTAACATGCTACTAAAGTAGGCCAAACATCTGAGTTCAAGTCTCGCTCATGCAATTCATGATTCTACCAATTGAACACGCAATCTTTGTACCTTATTCATATGTCAAAATAATGATTCTCTCTCTTTATTGTTTTTTGGCAAGAATTGAGAGCATCTCCATAAGGCATTTTTATGGGATTACCAAGGTAGTGGGTTCAGTGATGGGTCTTTCTGGGGGCCATGGTGTTTGCATTTGTTAAAAGGGCCTCAAGTGAATTTCATGAACTGGTTCACACCAAACCACAAAACAATTCCAAATATGAATTTGAGTTCCAAGGACTGGGTGAAAGGCTGTCTACTCATGCTCTTGGCCAACTTTGCTTGGGCTTCGTGGCTCGTCATGCAAGTCGAGTGACATTCTTACCAATATGATTGGACATATGATAACCCGTATATTTTCTGCATTCCAATGAGTCTCTCATGGACATCGAATCTGTTTTTCACGTACGACACCTTTGCTGTGCTTAATTAGGAATATAAGAATATATTGTACCATTGGTGTTTCCTGTTTATTGCTCAAGTACCTTTGAAAATGAGCAAGCTGATATTCAACCTTTCATTATAATTGCACAACCAATACTCAATGACAAAACCATTCAAAACTCCATTAAATCATCATATAAACCACACAAAAATATCTCATTTTCAAATTCTAGTCATGAATCTCAAGTAGGGAAACAATACTTAACCTCATAAAGTTAGATATTGAGGACCAAGCGATGATTTAACAGAGTTGGATACTTTTTCATTAAGGACAAACTTGTTCTTTAAAACTCTAGGACTAAGAGTTCAAACTTCCCTAAGCAACACTGGTCAATGAACACAAGTCCTACAAGTTTCTTGTTTTCTCTAACTTTTAATTCAACTTTTTCGACATGTATAGTGTGCTCAACAGGACACGACTTGACACAATAGTTGACATATTTTATGACGTGCCTCTCTTACTTTATTTGGAATTTTAGGCCCCTCTGATGAAAAAATATCCGGCAATCTGATTTTAAAGAGGAAATAATTGTGTAAATACCAATGATTGATGGGATGATTTTCCTGTACATGTACAAAACAGAAATAGTTCTTGTAAATTATAAAGGTTTTATCATATAAATATTTTGAGTTAATTTCATTTGCCATAATTATGCTTTACTTGTGTCAATCATATAGTTGTACTTCAATTTAGTTTAATCGGGCACATATAGCAACAAAAAATTAAGTAATTTTTTAATTAGTTCATTCGACTGGTTATATTTTTTACGCCAAAAAGATATAGAAAGAAAAATTATGCATGGACTCTCCATTTCCAACTTTCTTAGATCTTTTGTCCCGTAGTAACAACGGGAGCCAATTGCATTAAGACTATGTCTTTGTCGAATCTCATATTAGTGATTGCAATTAGACAACTTACACAATCTGTGGAAGTGAAAAGAATAAAAACTAAAATTTAGTTTCTAATTGGGTTTTGGTTCGAGTGCTTCAAGAAACAAAATTACCTATTAAACTTCGATCGAGTATTTTGTAAATAGAAACATTTCGTTTCATGTAATTTTTAGAATCGAATTGAAACCAACAAACTTTGGTTCAGAAGATTCGACTCTAATTAAAGTACATACTCATCAATTTTTTTGGAAACAAATATTTTTGCAAAACTCTGCTAAATTTTTTTTATAGATAAAAGGTCTACTCACAATAATCACGATAAACGATAAGCGTACAATCTTCTTACTTTCTCATTGCTAATCAACCAATAAAACATTATTTCTTTCAAAATTTACTTAAATATTAATATTTTAAAGATTAGCCAAACTTTGTCGATAAAAAAATTTATTTAGAGGAGCCATAGAAAGACACGCATTGAGAGGGATATGACTTGTAACATTGAAGGGTTGACTGAGTAATAGAATCTCACAACCGTTGTAATCAATGGAAGATACACGATGTTAACCACCAAGGGCCTGTTTGGGAATTTTGACGTACTTGTTATGAATATATTTTAAAGTACCTATTTAGAGTGCTTATAAGATGATCGATTTTGAGTAGTTTTAATAGGCTTTTTAAACCTAGGTTTCGGAGTTTATTTTCCACTTATTATGAAAGACTTTTAAAAGGATAAAAGGATAATTAGCAAAAAACTTCCATATTGTTTGTACTCATTGTGAAAATAGTCCATATCATTTTGAACTTGCTATTTACACCCACATTTCAAACATTTCTTACAGAATTGGTCATTTCCATTATATTCCATTAGATATGTGTAATTTGATGGAAAAGGTCCCCATAGTTTGAGGATAATTACACAAATAGTCCATATCATTTCAATTTTGACATTTGAATATTCATATTGATATTTCTTTGCTTAAAAGGTCCCTGCGTCCATTTTTTCTATTATAATATTATGAAATGACTAATTTATTATCATCTTTAAATAAACAAATAGAAAAAAAGATATAATATAAAAAATTTGTATCTAGAATTTCCAATATTTTTTAAAAATCACAAAGAAATCTCACATATAAAAATTTAGAACATTTTAATAAAAAAAATATTTTATATTCCCAAATAACCCACCTACCCCTACTCGTACGCCTATCCTCCACCACCAAAATAATTAAAAGTATGAAAAAATATTTGATAAGAATAAACATCATTTTGTTTTTATAACTTTTTTCTATTTTTAATTCTTTTTTTACTTTTATTATATTGTTAATTATCTCTTTAATTAATTTTCTGGTGGTGGTGGAGTGTAGGGATGGGTGTAAGGTATGTGGGTTAATTGGGAAGATGAAATTATTAGAATATTTCAATTATTTTCTTGAGACTCGTTGTACTTTTAAAAAAAATTAGAAACTTTAGATACAATTTGTTTATATTATTTGTATTTTCTATTTGGTTCTTTAAATATGATGATAAATTAGTCATTTCATAATATTATAATTAAAAAAATGGACGCAAGGACCTTTTAAGTAAAGAAATGTCGATCTAAATATTCAAATGTCAAAATTAAAATGATAAGGACTATTTGCGTAATTACAGCAAACAATAGGGACCTTTTACATCAAATTACACATATTTAACGAATGGATTTAACGAAATGTGATGGAAACGATCAATTTCGCAATAAAGGTTTGAAATGAGGGTGTAAATAGCAGATTCAAAACGATATGGATCATTTTCGCAATAGTATAAACGATAGAGATGTTTTTTGCTAATTACCCAAAATAAAATTATGTATATGTCTCTTAGTAAAATTTTCAGTTTATAATTTCTTTTACATGAAATTTTTTTTTCATAAGTGATATTTTACTTATAAGTAATTTTTTTTTTTTTTTTTACATATAAGTTAATATTGAACTTAAAAAATTAAATAGAGTTAAATATTTACTTAAGATTTTAAGTTAATATTTTTTACTTATAAGTATATTTTAATTATAAATTAATTTTGTACTTCTAAATAATTTTAAAAGTGATTTTTTACTTATAAGTAATTTTTAATTATAATATAATTATGCATTTTTTAATTATAATATATTTTTTTAATATAAATTAATTAATATATTTTTATTTACAAGTTAGCGATGAAAAAAATATGCTGGTTAGACATAATTATTTTATAAATGAGAAAATTAGAAGGTTATTCAAAATCCGTATCCAAAAAATAACAAGCACCGATTTTTCTATCAGTTTTCATTTTCTCCATTACATTTTCTTAGCTTGTATGTATATGTGGAGATGAAATGACGAAAATCTTTTTGCACATACTTTTTGAGGTGGGTTTCGCTAAATTCTTCCTTAGAATTAAAAATTTGTGCTTTGACAATATTTTTATTGTTCTCATATGAATTGCTTTTTGCTGTCTGCGGATATAGTGTTAGAATACAGACGTATGTAGAGTCTGTAGACGAAGGCTTGCTAATAATAAATGTAATTTTTGAATAAATTTTTAATTTCAGGGTTTCATTTCGTGGTTTGATGTGTTTTTGGGAATGCCTAAAGTGAAAATGTTAATTGTAGGTTCTTGTATTTTATTTATATATTTGAACCATTATAACCTATTCTTTGAAATAATTTTGTGAAAAATAGAAGTAAAATTGATGATTTTATAAGGATTAAGTCGAGTTTAAGTCGCGGGAAAATTGCCACCGATCAAAAGTATGTTGTTTTGATCGGCTTTTATGTGAAGGCTTTCATTTGTGAGAATCTTCCTTTCTTGCTTTGTGCCTTTTCCTTCTTTATTTCCTTTGTTTTTAAGCTATGCAGAATGGTTTTTAAGCTCATTAGTTGTTCATATGCTTTCGAAGCCACTGATTTAAAATTTAAATCTAAATCCACTTGATTAAAAACTTCTGAGGACAAAATTTATATGCTTATATTGTTTGAAGGCTTCAGCTTGACCATAATCAAAAGTATGTCATTCCGAAGCATAGCTCGCGATATAAGGGATAATATTGGAAGCTTGTCGAGGCGTCTCCACCCAGGGAATTCACATGGTGGTGTTCACGATTTGCATGACCAGCCTCCCGTTATGCAGAGTAGTTGTTGGGCTAGTCCCCCTCTGGAGTTACTTCACGAAGTCATTAAGACGTTGGGAGTGTGGGAGCTCACAGTCCGCTGGCAAGGATATTGTTGTGTGTGCAGCTGTTTGCAGGTCATGGAGGGAGATGTACAAGGAAATTGTTCAGAGTCCGGAATTATTCGGAAAGTTAACCTTCACGGTGTCTCTCGCAAGCAGGTAAAATTGAGTTCTCTGACTTTGCTTTGGAAAGAGATTTGGTTGTTGGGGGGGGGGGGGGGGGGTCTACGATCTTTTCCTTTGTTTAAGCCAGGGTAAGGTTTTGTTTCACATTATATACTTGATGCCAAATTTAATAATTACGGCCTTGTATCTGGCAGCTTTTTGTTCTTGGGGGATTTATGCAAAGCAACAAACCTTTGAAAACTTCAAAGAAATGTAATATTGGTTGTAATGTGATGATCATGAATAGAATTGGCTGCTGTAGAAACTAGGCTCTTTATTTATTATTATTATTTTTTTTTTGGTTTTCGGCATGGCCCATTTGTGACTCCTATTTGCTGAGTTTCAAAGTTGGCAGCCCTATGGCTGTATGGCTATCTGATTCTGTATACTTGTGTGATACGGTTACATGTTTCATGTCTTTTGCATTTGTCACTGGATACTGGCATGGTCATCTCTAATCTTGAGTGCGAAAATGAAATGCTTGATGTGTGATATCATCACTTAAGTGTTGTTTTCTTCTAGTTTGAAACCAACTATACATTAATTCAATTGTAAACAAAGTTTTAGAACTTGAGGAGTTATTTTTAATTATTTCTGAGCCTAGGGTATGACTTGGTATGGATTGACGAATTCTTCATGCCATTGCACTCGTTTCCAAAAAAGAATAAGAACGGGAGCTACCTCAAGAGTTGACACATAAACTGCCGTTTTCTGTGTTTTTCCTTTGCAAAGCATCCTTTTCTTAATACTAATGCATGTAAATATACTAGAGATCATGAAAGTCAATAGTTCTTGAATTGTGAGCTCTCTATTGATACTCTCTCCGTAGTAGATTGGATTTCATCTTTGAGTTTTTTCTGGTCATCCTACTTTGTGTCTATATTTTATTTAGCTCGAGTCAAAATCTTTTTTGAATTTTACTTTGAAGGGAAATGGTTTGGATATACACAATAACAAACTGAGCCTTGCTCCCAACAAATATGCGTTGCCTACACGAGTCCATTTTCCTCACTTCATTTAGTTCATTGCTAGATCCACTAGAAGATATAGACAACTAAACTTTTAGCAACTACAACAAACCGTATAGTTTTGGTCTATCCCATCCTCTCATGACTTGCTTTATAGAGATTGTGCCATCCTTATGAACGGGATCCTAAAGAGGTATTCTTAAAACACGTCCCAACTACCCAAGTCATCATTCCCTAAATTTATGCTCAATCAGCACTTTTAGCACTTGTTGGCTTATATTCTTAAAATATTTTAACATTAATATTTCGTAAAAAAATCAAGTTGCTAGAAAAACTTTTAGCTGATATTTGATGCTTGTTAAATTTGACCTTGTTTGCTCTATATCAAATTCATTGATGTAGTAGCTGCTAGTTTCTTTGCAGCCTTGTTTTCTGAGAATGGTAAATTTCTTCGTTGCAGATTCGGAGAACCACTTATACAGAGTGTGTGATATCAATGGATGCCGATAATATATCAAGGTTAAGCAGTTAGGTTTCTATACCCAGTTCAAAGTTTTTAATGTAGTTCTTTTAAGCATGTTTGGTATAGTGGATTGGACAATGTTGGACATTATTAAGGACAAAATAAAAATGTTGAAATCTTGTCCAATACGGTGGACATACCAAACATGTCATTTTTGTTTATGAAAATGTTGTTTCTGTTTATTGTGTTCTAGGAAACAAAAATAACCAACTTCTGTACTTTTCGTTCATCCAGGTCCAATTTCCTTAGAACTAAGTTCATCATCTGTGACATACGGCCTCCACACAACTACTCTTAACAATTCCCGACCCAGTAGAACAAGCTGTCGGTACTACTCAAAAAAAAGTTTCTCCGAAAGTCTCTACTGGAAGCTACAACGTTGCTCAGGCCACATATAAGCTCAATGTGCTTGGAACTAAACTAGTGGGCCACGTAGGATGCATTGCGTCATTCATTCAGTTCCTGCATTTTCCCTTGAGCCTGTTTGTACTGTTCCCAGGCAACCCAAGCTCGTTTCCTGCTCTCCTGAAGATTCTTCTCAGAGTATCTCCTCTAAATCAATTGACAACTCAAAAGAGCTCGGCAGTGCCTGATTTTCAGAAATTGAAAATCCACGGGATGACGAGGAGGAAAAGATAGACCTAGTTCTTAACAAGAAGTCTGCGAGGTGGCATGAACAGTTGCAGTGTTGGTGTCTTAATTTCCAGGGGAGGGTAACCACAGCCTTTGTCAAGAACTTCCTAATTGTTGCTGATGCACGGCCAACTGCTGGTGTACCTATAACATCCCAAGCTGCCTCATCTGATCTCGACGAGACTATCTTACAGTCTGGTAAGATTGGCAAAGATATGTTTACCATGGATTATCAATACCCTTTATCTGCATTTCAGGCACTTGCTATATGTTTAAGCAGCTTCGACTCAAAACTGGCTTGTGAATAGAAGGCAAAAAAAAAAAACAGACCTGGATGTGGTTGGAGTGTAACTCGATAGAGTGCAAGCGCATTTTGGTACAGTTGGGCTTAACAATTTTTTTTTTTTTTTTTTACTTCGTTCAGTTGTGTACTTTTAGTTTAGTTTTGGTTTGCTAAAGATGATTCTGGTTATACGAAGTTGTGATGCAGTCATAGTACGTTTGAAATTGGACACGACAATCAACATATTTTATCGAACACGACATATGAAACCAGATATTGAACTTTTCTTGATCAAGTCCCTGTTTGTCAAGAATTATAATTGCTTAATATTTGCTCAAATTCGAACTTTATTAAAATAATAGGATCCACAACTTTTAAGTATTTTCTAACCTTTCATTTCTTGGGGCTTACTACTAACCAATTATAATTTTACAAACATACACAAGAAGAAGTGGGATATTTTTAAATATATTTCAAGAAAGTGAAATAGTGAATTATAATGGTGGGATAATGGAGTTTATTTTTGAGGTCTAAACGCCTATAAATAATTTAATACAACACTTTCATTTTCATACATACTTCCTTTTCACAAATTAAAAATATATTAACCAAGAAAGAGTGCTGTAACTTTGTAATTTTTGTTCGAGGTTACCGGGACGGGCCCTTTTCTCCAGGATGCTTTGGTAATGGTTTGGAGTTTGGAATATTGTTTATACCTATCTTCCCGTTGTGGAACATAATTTGTGTCTTTGGTTTTCATTGTAAGCTTCCCTCATCATCATGCCATTTTTCGCCTTTCCTTATCGTTATTCTTCTTCTTCTTTTTCTCTCCTTTGTTCTCTTATTCTATTTTAAAACTATTGTTGATGCCATCAATAAAGAGTTGCAGGACTGACTGAGACAAAAATCACATGTAAGAACTAAGAACCCACCTAGAGCTAGAATAGAAAGACTTATCTCTTTCCATTTTATTTTTGTTTAAACACTGTTCACCCTTTGTAATTAGAGAAGCACTATACATACAAGAAAGATGCTAGGTTGACAAGATTTTTGAACAGGAAATTGGATAGTACACTACATGGCGCCCTGTCCAAAAATCCTGTTTGAATGGTTTTTGCCCATGTACGAAGGAGGGAACCCCTTTAGATTACACACAATGAGGGGTGGGTGCACGCAGGCACTCCTCCAATAAGGGGTGCGATGTGGCGTTGTAACGCCCCAACCCACATGGACGAAAACGTCACTAAAATTATTGTACCTTAGCCGTAAAGTCAGTTCAATATATTTTTAGTAGAAGATATAAAGATTAAATTTTAGAATTTAATTAAAGATTTTTTTTATTTAAACAATAATCCAATTTTAAAAGAAAACAATTTCAAAAAATGTTTTTAGAATGGGTTTCATGCATGTAACGACTATTGACGTGAAATTTTGGCAAAATTTAAAAAGTAATGTTGCTTTTCCAGTTTTTTTTTTTTTTGTCTCAAACAGTAATTGTCAAAATAAATTTGTTTTCATAGCTATCAACCTTGAAACTTCATCAAATTTTAATGTGAGGTAGTAAACTCCTTATAATATGACATAGTCAAAAATTAGCTTCCGTTGACATCATATGGGGTATTAAGCGACCTGGTTAAAAGGTAACTGATGCAGTTCACTTAAAATGGCATATAAAATTCCACCGACGTCAAAATCACATGATGTCAAATTTATTCAGTAGCTAATCCATGAGACTATCAAATCCAATTGGTCTCATCCAAAATTTCCAAGTAACGAGTGAGTTATGAATTTTTGAAAATAAGGGTAGAACTGAAAAACAAAGACAGCACCCAGCACAGTTTATTTTCTGTTACATATAAACTTTTACCGATATTGGATTGACATGATTCCAATTTTATTCAATATCTAACTTATTAGGCTATCTAATCCAATTGGTTTTGTATAAAAATACCAAGTAACGGAAGAGTTATGATTTTTTTAAAGATGAGGCAGAAACTAAAATTTCTGAAGAGACGTCAGAACTTTAAGTCGCTAACTTTTTTTTTGTATACGGTAATTTGTAAATTTATTCCTATGACGCATATCTACTTTCAAACATAATTTATTCATAACGAGTGTTCGTAAAATAGATCCACACAATATTCATAGGAATCAAATTTAAAGAAAGTGTAACCATCTCAAAATCAACTAAAGATGTAAATCACCGACTTCTCCATGACATGTTGCATCATCCTTTACCATCATCTACGCCTCAAGAAAAATCCATTCAACCTATACGAAGGGAATTAACCCATGAGTTTGAAACTCAATAGATATCATTGATGAAATTTGTTATCAAATTAGAAATTTCGAACTATAGATTCATACCGTCACACGTAGATAGATTTCCAGCAAAATCCAATTACTATAGCATTATCATAACACGTAGAGCCGGAGAATGATCATTCAAACTGTTGTAGTGCCGAAGCACCATACCCGAATGTACCATTTCATTTAAACATTTATCGAAACATCAGATTTGAAAATGAATGAACACTTGCACCTCTCTCTACCTTGAGTTTTCTTGGATAAAAGAACAAAATGTATAGAAAGCCTTCCTTCTTCTCACCCTTGTTATATCTTAAGCTTAACTTGATATGAAATATATTTTTTGAGAGAAAATGAGATGAAATTCGGATTTGAAGAGGAGTGCAGTGAAAAAGTGACCTTCCACTTCTATAACCTTTCTTTTTAATGAAATATTAAGTGGGGGGAGTTGTATTATCATTAAATTTATTAAACTTAGTCTTTAACTAAGAATTTGAAGAGTCTCTAAGCCATAAAAATAATTCATATGAAAGTTTTATAAAAAACATTTACATGGTGATTCGAACCTGTGTTGCCTATATGAAATACCATGTAAATGACCATTGTGAACAACCCAGTTATTCATTAAATCTTTGTAATCAATTTTACTTAAACTTAATCTCTTAAATTGCTGAGCTTTTAATTAACTTATGGTTTGGGCTTTCGTAATCTTACATGGGTTGAGCTTCCATAGATCGTTTCTAAAATGGGTTAGGCTCGTGGTGCTAGATCATCACAAAATATTAGCATAATTCCATTTCATTTTTCTCGGCTACTACAACCCTCACACCTTAAATAAAATCTCTTCCTCGAAATTTACCTTATGGTTGGACAAAGAGTGTTGGGTATTTGTCTTTAACTTCTTCTTCTCTTTCCCAAGTAGTTTCTTCTACTTCATGATTATTCCATTGCACCTTGACCAATTGAATCTCCTTATTCCGTAATTTATTTACCTTTCGATCCAGTATCTTGATCGGAAATTCCTCATAAGATAAGTCTTTTTGTACTTCCAAGGATTGGTAGTTGACCACATGATCAGGATCATGCATATATACTTTCTGATTATCGATACATGAAACACATTGTCAACTACCGATAGTTCAAGTGGCAACGCCAATCGATAAGCCAAATTTCCAACCCTGTCAAATATTTCAAAAGGTCCGATATAACGAGGTCGTAGTTTGCATTTCTTGTCGAACCTAAGTACACCTTTTATTGGTGCCACCTTTAGAAAGACTTTCTCTCCAATTTCAAATTCCAAGTCTTTTCTCCTGGTATCTGCATAGCTCTTTTGTCTATTTTGCGCGGCCTTTATCCTGGTACGGATTTTATCAATGGCTTCAACTGTTCTTTCAATGATCTCTGGTCCCAAAACTCTCTTTTCTCCAACTTTGTCCCAATGAACAGGTGATCTACATTTTTTACCATAGAGAGCTTCATACGGTGTCATTTCAATAGTTGTTTGGAAACTGTTATTATACGCAATTTCTACCAGAGGTATATACGATTCCCAACTGCCTTCTAGATCCAGAACATAAGCCCTTAGCATATCTTCCAAAGTTTGAATGGTCCTTTTAGATCGACCATCAGATTGAGAGTGATATGTTGTACTGAAATTCAATTTCGTTCTCATAGCTCCTTGTAAGCTCTTCCAAAATTTTGACGTAAATCTCAGATCTCTATCAGATACAATGGATACGGGGACACCATGCAATCTTACAATCTCTCTAATGTACAACTGCGCCAGCTGATCTAGACTGAATGTCATTTTTATTGGAAGAAAATGAGCGGACTTTGTTAGACGATCCACTATTACCCATATAGCATTCTGTCCTCTTGCTGACCTTGGAAATCCTACCACAAAGTTCATTGCGATATTCTCCCACTTCCATTCAGGTATGTCTAACAGATTTAATAACCCTGCTGGTCTTTGATGTTATGCTTTAACTTGTTGGCATACTATGCATTTTGCCACAAATGAACCTATACTTCTTTTCATATTCCTCCACCAAAATGTATTTCAAAGGTCTCGATACATTTTTGTACCACCAGGATGTACAGCGTACGGGGTGGAATGAGCCTCATCCAATATCTTTTTCCTTAAAACTTCATCATTTGGTACACAAATTCTTTCTTTGAACATTAGTGCCTGATCCGAAACTATTCCAAAATCCTTTCTCTTATCAGTACCAATCTCGTTCTTGATCTTCTGCAAGAATGAGTCTTTATCCTGTGCTTCTATGATCCGATCTCTAAGAGTAGGTCGAACCACCAAAGTTGTTAAATGAGCAGTGACTTGTTCTGGTGTGGTAATCACTTCAATTTGCAACTTTTCCAAGTCTTTGATCAACTCCATCGAAATAGTAGGTAATGATGCCAACTGTCCCATCGACTTTCTGCTTAGAGCATCAACAACAACATTAGCCTTGCCTGGATAATAATGAATAGTGCAATCATAATCTTTCACTAGCTCCAACCATTGTCCCTGTCTCATATTCAATTCCTTTTGTGTGAAGAAATATTTGAGATTCTTATGATCCGTATAAATATCGCACTTCCCTCCATATAAGTAATAACGCCATATTTTTAATGCATGAACCACTACCGCAAGTTCTAGATCATGCGCCGGGTAGTTCTGCTCATGTTACTTCAATTGCATTGAAGTATAGGCAATTACTTTTCCATGCTGCATCAGTACACATTCCAAACCTTGCTTGGATGCATCATTATATAAAATAAATCCTTCTGAACCTTCAGATATGGTTAATACAGGTGTTGTGATCAATCGTTATTTTAGCTCCTTAAAGCTTTGCTCACACTTATTTGTCCATTGAAACTTTACTCATTTCCTTGTCAATTGTGTCATTGGTCCAGTTGTATTGGAGAATCCTTCTATAAATTTTCGATAGCACCCAACTAATCCTAGAAAACTTCGAACTTCACCAGCATTAATTGGGTCTTCCAATTAGTTACTGCTTCCACCTTTACTGGGTCCACTTCAATTCCTTGGGCAGTAACTATATGACCGAGAAATCCAACTCATTCAAACCAAAATTCGCACTTTTTGAATTTAGCGTATAACTTTTTCTTGCATAGTATCTCTAATGCTATTCTAAGATGTTCCTCATGTTGATCTTTACTCTTGGAGTATATCAAAATGTCATCAATGAAGACTATAACAAATTGATCCAAATACGGATGAAATACTCTATTCATCAGATTCATGAACACTGCCGGAGCATTTGTCAATCCGAATGGCATAACTGTGAACTCGTAATGCCCATAACGAGTTCTGAAAGTCGTCTTAGGTATATCATCTGCCTTAACCTTCAATTGATGATATCCAGATCGTAAATCGATCTTAGAAAATGCCTTAGCCTCTTTTAATTGATCAAACAAATCCTCAACTCTAGGGAGAGGATACATATTCTTGATGGTCAAATGGTTCAACTCCCGATAGTCGATACACATCCTCATACTTCTATCTTTCTTCTTTACAAACAATACTGGTGCGCCTCGTGGTGATACACTTGGTTGAATAAAACCAAGGTCTAACAATTCTTGTAATTGGATTTTCAACTCCTGAAGTTCCTTTGGGGCCATTCTGTATGGGGCTTTAGATACTGGCGCCGCTCCGAGAACCAGATTTATTGTGAATTCCACTTGTCTATCTGGTGGAATATCCAGTAGATCTTCTGGAAACACATCTATAAATTCTTGTACCATTGGTACATCATCAATCTTTGTCGTTGCCAGTTTTTCTCCAAAGATATTAACTAGAAACCCTTGAGATGTTTCTTTTTTCAACATTTTCTCGGCTTGTAAGGCCGAAACCAGTTGGAGATGGGGTTTGGTCTTTATTCCGAGGAAAAAAAATTGTTCTTCTCCTGGATTTTGAAAAGACACTTCCACTTCTTTACAACAAATGGTCGCATAATTACATCCTAACCAATCCATGCCCAAAATCACATCAAAGTCCTTCATATCTATCATATACAAATTAGCTTCTAAAGTTTTTCCCTCAATATCAAATTTCACTAACTTAGCTAACTTGTCTGTGTTTAATGTCCTACCTAAAGGGAGGCTAACTTCTAGTGTACTCTTTGACTTATTACAAGTAATACTAGATTTAGCAATGAAAGACGTTGATACAAAAGAGTGAGTAGCTCCTGAATCAAACAGTATATAAGCAGGTGTATTGGCTACCAGTAAAATAACTGTTATTACGTTTGAGTTCCCCTCTGCATCTTTTTGAGTCAATGTAAAAACTCGTGCTTTCCCCTTCTTGTTCTGATCATTGTTATCATCTTTCCTCTGAGCAAATGTGGGACAATCCCTAGTAATATGTCCTAATTTGCCACACCAAAAACATGCATTCTTCCCATACAAGCATTCACCACGATGAGGCTTACTACACTTAGGGCATGGCGCTACTACAGCTACCATGGCCTTACTGGCGCTAGATCCGATATTAACATTCTTATTTTATCATTTACCCTTTCCTCTGTCTTGACAATTCCACTTTCTCTTTCCAATTTGTCCTTTATCCTGCTGGTTGTACAATTGACGATGTTGCTCTGCATTAGTCTATTGATACCAGATAGCGTGAGCTCGTTCTAGCATCTCACGGTACGACGTAAAGCGATGTGACATAAGGATCATACTTAGGTCTGGGTTTAACCCTTGATCGAACTTTCGAGTTTTCTTAATTTTCGTGTCAACCAGATGTGGAGCATACCTTGCGAGTTGATCGAACTTCCGCTCATAATTCGTTAGGGACATATTACCCTGCTTGAGTTGAAGGAATTCGTTCTCCTTGAAATCCTTTAGAGATTGAGGAAAATATTTGTCCATCACTTCCTCCTTAAATTATTCCCAATTTATTGCCAATTGGTGCTCCGGAGTCCTATTTCGGGACATCGAATCTCACCAGTGACTTGCATCATCGGTAAACATAAACTCCGCACATTGAACCC
The DNA here is from genome assembly GCF_002742605.1 of Olea europaea var. sylvestris. Taxonomy (NCBI): domain Eukaryota; kingdom Viridiplantae; phylum Streptophyta; class Magnoliopsida; order Lamiales; family Oleaceae; genus Olea; species Olea europaea. The sequence goes on from NW_019232161.1 coordinate 114,360, forward strand.
TTTGGGCATCAGTGTAGTCTATGAGCCGAAAAATTCGTTCTAGCTTACGAAGTCATTCCTCAACTACTAGTGGACCAGATGCTCCATCGAAGGTAGGGGGCTTATACCTTCGAAATAACTCAACTCCCGAGGCGTTAGTCGGAAGAGTAATAGGAGCTGGTGGTGTAGGTGGAGCGGGATTTTGATTCAACCTGTCAAGATCTTGAACCGCTTGCAGGAGATCCCTTATCAAGTTGTTCTGGTTTGCTTGAGACATTTTCCTAGAGATAAGATATAATATCTCACATTAACTTCATTTACCAAAACCAGAATACTTAAAAAAAAATAAGGTAGTCCTCAAATTGATCATAATTTTCCTCTATTAATAGTACTCATTGCAATCAAGACATACAATAGGTCGACAAATTTTTTTTTTTTTATTTCAAAGACATAAAGGAAAAGATATCACAAGGAAATAAAATCTAAATTTCTAATCCCTATGAATCTTGCGAATCTTCTTCGGTGGAGCCTCATCTTCGGAGGAGTCGTCTGTCTCAGGCCCTGACTCTAGGTCCATCTCAACCTGTGACTCAGGTTCATGCTCATGATCATTCTCTAAGCCCAACCCAAAGTCATCCTCATGCTCTCATTCGAGATCTTCCTCTGGGTCTGATTCAAACTAAGGTTCGGGCTTGAGCTCAGGCTCAACCTCATTATTGGGCTCAATTACTATCTCCGATTGGGGTTCTAAACTCTTACTCTATCTGTCTAGAAAGGTCTGACAATATATACCAAATTCAATCGTATTTGGGTGCTCTGGATGGTTACCTTCTAGCATCTCATCCCTAACAATGACTCTCATATTTCCTCACTGAGGTAGAAGTGAATGTATAAGGTTATTCATAGCCTCGATATGCGTGATCTCCAGTCCCGCATCTACAGCTGCCATACATCTCTCGTAAATATCATGTACGTGTTCAACAAGTGGACGAGATGGGTCAGTCACATAGTTCTCATAGGACTGGATGATGGCCCTACGGTTCAACACTGCTATACAAACTGTGGCCATTCTAGCGGTCTGATAAGTTCTAGCCATGTCTGTCACATAAGTGTCCAATTATGTGTTATCTTCATTAGTGATATCAACTTTTACATTATGCTCTTGAGGTTCTAATATGATGGTCAATCATCATTTCTTCAAATATATTTAAACAAAATATAATGTACATAGTATATTTCATTCAAAACATTATAAGCATTTTTCATAGATTTAAGCTTAAATGATTAAAAAAATCAAAATCATGCTCGAAAGAATAATGTGGAACATAATATTTTATTCCATACCTTGGGTTCGTCGGATGAGGTCAACTGATAGACGCAAGATGTCATGGAGTGCCTTAAATGTTTCATTTTTTTCATCTCATAAATAAAATACGCTAAGTCTACAGAATCGAATAATCTCGTGCTCTGATACCACGCTGTAACGTCCCGACTCGCATGGACGGAAACGTCACTCAAACTATTGTACCTTAGCCGTAAAGTTAGTTCAATATATTTTTAGTAGAAGGTATAAAGATTAAATTTTAGAATTTAATTAAATATTTTTTTTTATTTAAACAATAATCCAATTCTAAAATAAAAAAATTTCAAAAAATATTTTTAGAATGAGTTCCATGCATGTAACGACTATTGACGTGAAATTTTGGCAAAACTTAAAAAGTAATGTTGCTGTTCCTTTTTTTTTTTTTTGTCTCAAACAGTAATTGTCAAAATAAATTTGTTTTCATAGCTATCGACTTTGAAACTTCATCAAATTTTAATGTAAGGTAGTAAACTCCTTATAATATGACATAGTCAAAAATTAGCTTCCCTCGACATCATATGGGGTATTAAAATATTTTTCAAAACTCAACAGCAACCCGGTTGAAAGGTAACCGGCGCAGTTCACTTAAAATGGCATATAAAATTTCACCGACGTCGAAACCACATGATGTCAAATTTATTTAGTAGCTAATCCATGAGACTATCAAATCCAATTGGTCTCATCCAAAATTTCCAAGTAACGAGTGAGTTATGAATTTTTGAAAACATGGTAGAAACTAAAAAACAGAGACAGCACCAACACAGTTTACTTTATGTGACATATAACCTTTTACCGATATTGGATTGACATTATTCCAATTTTATTCAGTATCTAACTTATTAGGCTATCCAATCCAATTAGTTTCGTATAAAAATACCAAGTAACGAAAGAGTTATGATTTTTTTAAAAATGAGG
>NW_019232161.1:120895-123543 GCF_002742605.1 Olea europaea var. sylvestris
CGATTAGGGATGGGATTGAGAAGATTAAGCAATGGCAGATGCAATTGGAGATTGTTTTGTGTGCACTGGACAATCAGAGGGCCCTTGGAGAAGGCCAAATTCGACGTGCTAAAAAGGCCTTGACCGACTTGGCTATCGGAATGCTTGATGAGAAAGAATCAAATACGACTCTAGCGCATAGAAATAGATCTTTTGGGCCCAATAATGTGGCGAAGGAGATTAAATCCTTAGGCCATTTTCGATCGCTCTCTTGGAGTGTTTCGCATTCTTGGTCTGCCGCTAGGCAGTTGCAAGCAATTGGGAATAACTTGGTTGCTCCTCGGGCCAATGAGATTTTAGCCACCAATGGACTAAATGTGGCCGTTTTTACGATGAACTATGTGCTCTTTTTCGTGATGTGGGCTCTCGTGGCTGCGATCCCTTGTCAAGACCGTGGCCTTCAGAGCCATTTTTCGATGACTAGACAGTTCGTTTGGAGTACTCCAATCATCTCACTCCACGAGAGGATTTTGGAGGAGTCGCGAAAAAGGGACAGGAGAAATTCTTGTGGACTGTTGAAGGAGATTCGCTTGATTGAGAAATGTGCACAACACATGAATGAGTCAACGGATTCTGTTCATTTCCCTTTGAACGAGTTGAAGGAGGGAGAGATAAAGGAGAGAATTCGGGAATTAAGGCGAGTGTATGGAGCTGTAAAGGACGGATTGGATCCATTAGAGCGCCAAGTAAGAGAAGTATTTTGTAGGATTGTACGCACAAGGACAGACGGTCTTGATTCCACTAGACGCCCAAATAGTCATGATTAACACAGTTCGAACTTAGGCCACGAATAAAGTTGCTTTCTGCAGTTCATGATCTCGTATATCAAATTTTTGAGTGAATTTGTATTTGAAATGTGGAATGATTTTGGTTCAGGGTTATGTTTATCATACTGCTGGTTAATATTACATGTAGAAACTGCAGTTCTGAACTCAATGATGTATTGTGGATGGATTCGAGTCGGTTTTGTTTCTTTAATCAAAGTAAAGCATTATTCACAATAAATCATTGTCCTCAATACATAGTGAATGCCTCAATTTATTCTTGAATTGATGGTCACGCTTTACTTGTTTGCCTGCACGATTGCCTTTCTAGGCAAGAAATTTGCTGAATTTCCACCAAAGGCATTAAGATCCTGACTTAGAAGCAAGAATATCATAGATTCGTAATCCTAGAACACATATTGATGGAGCATTGACTGGTTTGATACATTGAACATGTCAAGTGTTATTTAGAAGCTTCACTTAACAGCAGTAATAAGTTGACACTTCTAGAATTTCAAATTAGCAGGCATTGAAACTTGTCGATTAACACCTATAGAATGAAGAGAGCTTGACTACAAGACTCAGACATCGGCATGCGGCCATCCCATGTTTAAAAGATCTGGGCTGTCCTGAAGTGTGTGGCTCCAGACATTTTGACACCCTATAATCTAATTCAAAACAACTTCATCATTGTAATTTGGCAGAAATTATGGTTCACAAATCAGTGGCCACATCAGATTCTTAGCTGAGACGTGGCTGGCACTTGTACCTACATCAATTAATACAAGTTGACATTTAGTGTACCTACTGGGAAAACTTTCAAGGCCAAGAATGGTAGAGGTCATCTCTGCATCATTCTGGCCAAGGGGAATGAGTAATGAACCCACCTAGAGCTTTAATTACCAAATTTTTTTTTTTTTGTGGGTTGGCATCCAATCTATCACACAAGTGTGCATAGATCATATATTGTACAGATTGTGCGGTTGGGTGGGCTGACTTCAAGCTTCAATGCTGAAAGATGAATGTGGCCTAACAAGATTATCTGAGCCAGAATCTGCTACCACAAATTTTTCTATTGTTGGCATAATATGGAGTCTATAGTACTGTTCAAGAAAATGAATTTAAATGGATGAAAAAAGTGAATTTTCCCTAGACTTTACCTCGTGTACGAAAAATGTTTCAAAACTTTAAATCAAACGTTGTTAGTTCATTAACTTGAGATCATGAACATGCTAGCCTCTGAAAAGAATTCTCTCAAATTATCTTCCTATTTGATGTTACTTTGACACCTAATACAACAACAAGGATAATATGACACAACTTATTGAAAGGAAATAAGTTTTTGTTGCACTTGAAGAGTGAAAGCAATTTAGAAAAATATGTGCTTTTATCCTTATTGGCACATTAGAAATCAAAATCACGTACGATGAGAAGCCACATCATCTTTATATTGTCCACATAGGACATCCGTAAGTAATTTTTTTAGAATTCCTTTTAAGGCAAATGGGGTTCACCCTATAAAGTTAGAGAACTAACGAAATTTGATTTAAAGTTGAAGGACTTTTTCACACACGGTATAAAGGGAACACCATTCAGGTTTTATCCTAAACAATTTAAATTCTTGTGCATTATTATTCAACCATGTCAAGCATTAATTGTCAAAAGTCTTTTGTTAGTTGGAATCCAATGGGATAGGAGTGGAGGTGGTGGTGGGGACGAAGACTAAGATCAACCTCGATAGATGAAAGAGGAACGGTACCCAAAGAGTTAAGTCAATACTGCATCTTCAAGCCATAATGTACTACCATAAATGTTTGTATGTCCTGTGCTTGTAGGTCCAATAAG
>NW_019232161.1:131470-132724 GCF_002742605.1 Olea europaea var. sylvestris
CCAAAATGGAGGCCAAATCTTTTCATGATTTTTAATAATTTATTATTATTATTATTATTATTATTATTATTATTATTATTATTTCGCGCTTTTTAAAAATTAATCCCACCGTTTATGTAAACTAATCTTTAATTGCAAGGATTTAGGTAATTTCCCCTTTACTTAATTTTAACAATTACCGTCAATTCACTTGGTAAGGAATGAAGTGGATTGACGGTAATTGTTAAAATTAAGAAAAAGAAAAATTACCTAAAACCCTACAATTAAAGATCAATTTTTATATAAAAAGGGATTAAGTTTAAAATTTAGTTTTCAGGTGGTAAATAGAATTATTAATTATAATTAACAAAAAATTAATTACATCTTAATCCGCATAATAACCCCACAACTCCACCGCCCAGGGGCCGATCTGGGCATGGGCTGGCCTGGACTAGAGCTCGTGCTCGCCCAAGCCCAGATCCATGTTGTTTACATTTTATTTTTTTTTTGGTTGAGCTCATATCATTTTGTTGAGCAGCCCGTGTCTAGTTCAAGGCAGCCCATATCCAACCAAAAAAAGAGAATAAGACTTGACCCAATTCCATGTTTTTGGCCCAAACAAAAATTATTTCAATACCACTTACCACATCTAAACCAAACCCAAACGGCAAACCTAAATCCAATTCTTTCATTTCTGACTTCTGACCCATTTGCAAATTGCAAGTTCTAATCCCCCCCAAAGTTGAAACTGCCCACAGGGGACCACATCTCCACACTCCATCTTTGGTATTTATTTTTCGATTTTGCCATTTTGGAGTTTAGTTTCTTGTATTTTGTAACTTCGACCATTTTTTATATATATTTTTAGTAGTTAATATGGATTATTGAAATTTGTTTGTGGGTTGTATTTGAAAAATAGAATAAAATTATTGTTGGAGTTTGTACGGATGATTTTTATGTTAAATTTGTGTATAAAATAACACCTATTTATAATCCCTCGACGAGTCGACCAATCTTTCCATTATAATTTATTCCGTATCTATTACAACACAGTAAGGGGGTTTTTGTTTCTTTAAGGTGGATGAAGAATCATGAATGTGCAGCCATTCATAATAAATTAATAACTATGCTATCGAAGCTCAAAATGTGGATAGACGCCTTCGGGCTTCAACCTTCATTTATGTTGGTATTTGGTAATGCAAAGCATTGAAGCAGAATCATTAATAAATTTCACCACTCAAGGGTAACTAATTAAATTAAATGATAAAAGAATAT
>NW_019232161.1:132842-182853 GCF_002742605.1 Olea europaea var. sylvestris
ACCCTAGTAAGTAAATGTCCCAATCTCTCTACTTATTGCCTTACTGGCAAAATATTGAATTGAATATTGTCACCTATTTGTCTATGTTGTCTGGCCAACTTAATGATTATTGTTATTGTCTTGTTAGCCTAATGAATTATTTTTATTGCCTTGTTGGCTTAATAAATTATATTTTGATTGTCGTTAGAGCAATATCATTGATTGATTTTTTGTTTCCACTTTTTTTTGTGTGATTTTAAGAAATTGAAAATGGAAGGTCAACCACCTCTCAAGAAGAATAACAACCTATTTTCCTTCTTCCAAAGGGCAAATCAACCTATAGAAAGTACAATTTCTGATGGACTAACTGAAGATCAACTTTTATTTCCACCAGAAATCGAACGACAATCATCCTCAAATATAAGTATTGAACGAGAACCCGGAAAAAGAAAGCAAATACTTGAATATCCTTTCCATTTGCGAGATGAGATTAGAGTGGCATATCTAAAAGATGGGCCTTATCAACCAAAACTTGTTGAGTATCGAAAGACAAAGGAAAATCTCAGTCTCGTCGCTTTCAGGCGAAATGGTTCAACCAGTTTCCTTGACTAGAGTATTCACCTATAATAGATAGGGCATATTGTTTTTATTGTTATCTTTTTTGGAATGATGGAAATCTATCCAATTGTTCGGCACTGGTAATTTCTGGATATAACCAATGGAAAAGGGTAAATGACGGATCAAAATGTGCGTTTCTTACGCATTTACGATCATCGGATCATAACATGTGTGAGAGAAGAGCTAAAGATGTAATGAAACCGTCTCAACATATTGATAAAGTGATGCATACCGTATCGAATTTAGAAGTTGAGAAACGTCGTTTACGTTTAAAGACTTCAATTCGAAGTGCTCGATGGCCAGCATTTCAAAGTTGTTCTTTCAGAGGTCATGATGAATCTCTAGCTTCATTGAATTGCGGAAGTTTTCTTGAAATGATAAAAATTTTGACAGAAACGAATACAGAATTTGATCAAGTTGTTTTGAAGAGTGCTCCAAAAAATGCCCAATACATTGCTCTGAGTATTCAAAAAGAAATCTTACACATAATGCCGAATAGAGTAAGAATGATGATTCGCGAAGAAATTGAAGATAGATACTTTTGTATTCTTGTAGATGAAGCACAAGATGCATCTAAGAGAGAACAAATGACCATTAATTTGAGGTTTGTGAAAAGTCAAGGTATTTTGATCGAACGCTACTTTGATATCAAAAGCGTTAGTGACACTACATCATCAAATCTAAAAATTGAGATTTTAAGTGTTCTTGCTCAACATGAACTTGAGGTGGGAAAAATGAGAGGCCAAGGATATGATGGTGCAAGTAATATGTGGGGCATTTGGAATGGACTTTAGGCATTATTTCTTAGAGATTGTCCGTATGCGTATTATGTCCATTGTTTTGATCATCGATTACAATTGGTATTGGTTCATGCAGCTAAAGAAGTTGATGTTATTTGGGAGTTCTTTTCTAATTTGGACAATATTTTCAACATTATCACTTCTTCCCCTAAGCGTATTACAGAGCTACATTCTGCTCAAAGAAATGAAATTGAGCATATGTTAGCTACTGGGGAGTGTGAGTCAGGAAGATGAGCAAATCAAGTGGGTAATTTACAACAATCAGGAGCAACTCGTTGGAGTTCTCATAATGACTCTATAAAGAGTTTGATAGATATGTACAATGCAACTTGCAAGGTGTTTGAAAATCTTAACGTCCATTGTCCAAGTGGAAGATCTCGGGGCGAAGTTTGTGGCAACATATGAAAAGCTTTGATTTTGTGTTCGGTTTGCATTTAATGTATAACATCATGAGATTAATCGATACTCTTTGTCAAACCTTGCAAAGAAAATCTTTAGACATCTTAACTGCTATGGGATTTGTTTCTACTACAACAAAACTCCTTAAAAAAATGAGAGATGACGATTGGAAATAATTTCTTCAGGAAGTGAAAAAGTTTTGCTCAAAACATGATATTGAAATACCCGACCTAGAAAGTTTGTATAAAGTTGGTCCTTGTTATTCTCATGATCAAATTACAACGGAGCATCATTATCACTTTGATGTTTTCAATGAAACAATAGATTTCGTATTGATGGAATTAAATACAAGATTTAATGACACATCAGTTGAATTTCTCACACTCAGTGCAACTTTAGATCCTAAAAATTCGTTTGAATCATTTAGCATTCGTGATATTTGTACACTTGCTAAAAAATTCTATCATCAAGATTTTCCAAAGCAAGATATTCATACTTTGGAATATAAGTTGAAACATTTTGAGCTCGATATGAAGAGTGAATCTCAATTTCAAGTATCTACACTTGTTGAACTATGTCGACAGTCAACTGAGAGTGGCAGGTCGGAGACTTATATTATGGTTACTCGATTTATTCGTCTTGTACTGACTTTACCCGTTTCTATGGCAACTACTGAGCGAGCATTTTCAGTAATGAAACACGTGAAGACGGATCTTAGTAACAAAATGGAGGATGACTTTTTTGCTGATTGTATGACACTCTTAATCAAACGAGAGCTTGCTCTAAAGATAGATATAGATTCTATTTTAGATGAATTTTATGTTTCAAAACCTCGTCGTGAACAACTTCAAATTAAACGAATTATACTTTAATTCATATATGAATTTACTATATCAACTTTTAAATTTTAGCCCTTGTGCCGAAAATTCCCGGATCCGCCCCCCCCCCCCGATTAATCCCAAACAAGCCCTCCACTATGTAGCTCTCTCTAGGGTCAATCTCTGTATCTCTACCATCACACATTTTTTTCCCTCTCTTTAGTCTCTACCCACCCTCACCAAACCCCTAGCACGAAGCAAAACTGTTGGAGAAAGCCTACACATATAGCGGTTCGCCATGTACACAGCAGTTCACCGCTGCAAGCGATGGAGCAGAACTCAAGTCGCAGGGCTGGCCCTGATATTTTAGAGCCTTATGCCAACTTTAAATCCGGGGCCCTATTGAAGAAAAAATATCGTATTTTTACTTGAACTTCCTATAGAGAACTTTAATATAATTATGAAAAATCTAATACAAACAACTAAACCCCAAAATTTGAAGAGTGATATAATGAATTGTCAAAAGTTAACATGCAATACAAATTATAAGTGGAGTTTGGTATACTAAATTATAATGCAATGGCAAAGGGGTCTGTTCGTTTCTTTGATCATTTTCTCACTGCAACCATTTAAAATAAAATTGAATATGCATTTGAATGATTTATATACAAACTAACAAAATGTTGACTACGAGATATTGTATAATAAAATAATAAAAATGACGATCAAATACAAATGAGCCCCTAATTTTATATTAATTCATACTAAATTAACTTAAAACTAAGAAGTATGAACACGGACAAAAAATTATTAAATTCAAAGTACCTTTAACAAGCATCTAAAAGGTTATTATCATGATATTAAAACAAAACAATAATAATAACAGCCTATAAACTTTGTAATATAGAGAGTGTATGACACTCATTTTTATGGAAAAATAAATTTTAGAATAGTAGATTGATGGAAAATGTGTGGATAAAAAATAATGAAAAGTTTTTTATTTATGTATAATATCATTTTAATTAAAAATGTGTGGTTAAAAAAATAAAAAATATATTTTGATAAAAATGAGAATTAAATGCGGCATATGTTTTGATGATAAAGGATAAATTGAAAAACTTGTAACTTGTAAGGCTACGTAGTGATACTAGACCAATATGTTAAATTGAATTTTCAAAATTTTAATTCCACATGGAATAATTCATTTCTTGTTTGGTTGAGAAAGATTACGATGGTTACTGTTGGACATGAAATTTGAAGAGACAAAGAGACATTTTTGTTTGGTTAAGGAAAGAAAATGGATGCTTGGAAGATAAATGGTCAAATTACTTAGAAAGAGAGTAATATTTGTGATAAATTTATATGATAAATAAATGTAAGTAATAAACTTTATGTCATTTATATGTTTTTTTTGAAGATTTTTGTATTTTCAATTTTTATTAGTTTCTTGTGTTTTTAGTCAACCAATTAACCTTACATAATTTGGGGCCCTCATCAAAGTGAGACCTTAGGCGATTGCCTATCTCGCCTATAGTTAGGGTCGTCACTGTCAAGTTGGTATCTTTTTCGATGCAAATGCGCACAACGGTAGTTACTACTAGTAGTAGAGGTGATATGTCACCATCATCTATAGAGCCAACTGTGAGTCGAACATCGATGAGTTAATCACAATTCTACTTACATTCAACATAAAAAATGCAGCGACATAAGCAGTGGTGATTTGACTACCAATGTCAGTAGAGCAGATAGCGAGTTGACCACCGGTATGAGTGGCGCTTTGCTACAGCAGTAGCGTTGAACCGAAGTTGTTGGTTCTAATATATGACCAGATTTGATGGTTGTTGTTGGTCGTGGTTATGCAGCCGTGCCGCTGCAAAGTAAGAAAACTGCAATTGGAGTTGGTGGCACCAGCGAACCTTTTCTAATTTGTGGTGGTTTTTGAACTATGGGTGTTCCATTGGTTGTAAAGGTGGTTATACATCAAATTGTTAGTGGTGGTTCTATTGGTGGTGTGATGCCGATGATGGCGGCGATGGTGTTTGTTGAAGGAGTTGGTGGAAATGATGGTGATGATGATTGTTGTTGTGAATTTGAGGTGAAATTAGACTTTAGTTGAAGATGGTAATGGTGGTGGATTGTGGTGTTGGTCTTGGTGTTTGAAGATTTGTTTGTGGTGATCCTTTGTGACCAAGTATGTATTTATTGTGATCAAGTGTGAACAATTTGGTATTCATTTTGATCGTTTGTGACCAAATTAAAAGTGAGTCACAAATTAGATTGATCTAGTCACATACAGTCACACTTAATAAATATTTGGTTATAATTAGTTACTGATAACACATGTCAATGACTTGGTTACATACAGTTACAAATTACACTAAGTTGGTCACAAACAGTTTGNTTATAATTAGTTACTGATAACACATGTCAATGACTTGGTTACATACAGTTACAAATTACACTAAGTTGGTCACAAACAGTTTGGTTACCATTAGTCACAGATAAATTTTATTATGCACATACCCCTCTAAATTTTCAAATAATTTAACAAGTTTGTTAGTTTTTGACTCTTATATATAAGAGATATATATTGTTCCCTTAAGTAAAATCTTGATTTACTTGGTCAAACTATCTTATAAGTTCGACTGGTCCAACTTATTGCTTATTTTAGATTGGGCTTAAAATCTGCCATTTATCTTATAATTAAGACACCATGTTTGTGTGGGATTTGGACTTATAAGCTAGCAAGAATGATATAATAAGAATCGATGCTCATCTTATATTAAGAACCGATGACATATGTCATATTAATTTATTGGTGGATAACAAATTTAATTCTAATGTTGGAACCCACAAGATCTTTAACTACCAAATAATTAATATAATACGTCATCGGTACTTGGCATCGGATGAGCACCGATTCCTAGTTTGATCATTGTTATGATTCAGACTAGACTTGAAACCATTTTGTTGAAAGTGAAACAACTTTGATTCCAAATTGTTGAGAATTCAGCCAAATAATTAAAAAACGAGAAAATATGGATAATATGAAAATAATGGATCGCCAAAAAAAAAAATAAAAAAAATAGAAGACTTATGTAGAATCCCAAATCCTGGAAAATTACGGGTAAAGGTGGAGAATTCATTATAATAAATAGAAAGGAGTTACAAAAGATCTATTTGGATAAATAACTATTTGGACAATTGATCAATTCCAATATATGTTTTACACAATTTATTTATAGCCACAGAATCCCTAATATACTAGGATAATTAATACATGAAGAGTTTAATATAGGGTGAAGTCTCAATACAATAGGTAAAATCAATAATGGAGAATTTAGGATGAAATAAGACTCAAATTCACCTTAGGCTTCTTCTAGACATGTTCAAGTTTATATTACCAACTCCCAATACTATATTTTCAATCAAATACTCAACAAAAATTCGAGTCACAACCCAATTCCAATAATCAATTTATCTTATTTTTAATATTTGAATTCCATTTTGAAATGTCAACTTGTTAATAGAGATAGTCTATACCATTCTATTTAAAAATAAGGGTAATTAGCACAAAACGTCCCTACCTTTCATGATTTTTGTGGAAAACATCTTTACCTTTCGTTTTTTGGCGCATTTCATTCCTACCTTTACCTTTTCTTGTGTAAAACATCATTTTTCTCAATAAAAAGTTATAAAATGACTAATATACCCTTCTATTTAAATAAAATAAAAATAAAGAACTAAATGCAATCATAGTTCCCAATAAAAAAATAAAAAAATTCTCCACCTCCACCTTCTCTTTTGAACTTTTTTAAAAATTGAAACTATGATTACAATTAGTTCTTTATTTTTTTTATTTAAATAGAAGGGTAAATTAGTCATTTTATAACTTTTTATTGAGAAAAATGATGAAAATGATGTTTTCCATAAGAAAAGGTAAAGATAGGGATGAAATGTACCAAAAAACGAAAGGTAATGACTTTTTCCACAAAAATCATAAAATGTATGAACGTTTTGTGCTAATTACCCTTTAAACAATGTGAAAGTTATCCCTTAATACTTATAAGCTTACGCAAACATGATATAGAAGACATACTCTCCATTCAATTAGGCACAATTCAAAACTCTTTCCCTTTACGTATCTTACTAAAACAGTGTCGTTACAATATTCCACCCTTTTTAGAGATTCTCTTGTTGCTTTTAGAATCAATTGTTGCTTTGACAATTCAACTTCATACAAGACCGCTAAAGCAAGAATTGTATAAAAATAATAATTTTTAACTCCTTTTCATTTCTTCAGCATGTTTTTATTATTTTTCTGGGTGATCTTAAGAATAAGTTGACTTAAAGATAAAGCCAGATAAAGGTTTTTTTTTTTGTTTAGTCTATTCTTTTGGAAGCCAGATTATAAAATTATGAAGCAAAGCATATATCTTTTCCCTGCAGATGCCATTGTTATAAAACACATGGCCATTCGTTCTGTTCAATTCATTCAACAAAACCATATTGAATTTTCGTAAGAATGGAGCTCGAGTTGGGACTGAAGTTTGATAGGGTTGTCGATGATTTCTCATCAACTGATTTTAAAATTGCTAAAGATCGTGCTGGTCCAGTTTTCTTGTCCAGAGAGACAGATTTCATGTTTATCCTCACCGCTCATCTCAAAGGTACTCTGTTATGTGTTCTATTCGAATTTAAATAAACACGTTTACATGACAGAGGTACAGAGTTAAACCTCCCTCTGTCAGCCATATACTTGTGAAAATTGTGCACGTTTAAGGTTTTCATTGAAAATGAATTAGGCTGGATAAGAGAGAGCGTGTTGAAGACTAAAATTTGACAAATAGACGTGTTCCATTTTTTAATAGTTCAAGCTTTTTGATGAAATAGTTCAACACTATATAAACGTACATATTGGCCTGTTCTTATGTTACTAATCATGTCTGAATTTTTATAATCCCAAATTTGCAGGTTATAGGAAACGAAACATAAAGATGGACATAAACGAGGATGGGACACTAATTACAATAGCAGGTGAAAAGCATGTCCAGGAGACAGTATTTGTGCATTGGAAAATGTACAAGAAAGATACTGAGATTAAGGGATTCAAGAAGGTTTTCAGAATCCCTGATGAAGTGATTTTGGACAAAATTGAGGCAAATTTTGATGAAGATGAATCCATTTTAACAATTTCAATGCCAAAGAAGGTTAGAGGAATTCGCGGGACTGCCATTGAGGAAGTTAAGGATCAGAGTGCAATTGAACAGGGCCCTGAAAATTTGCAAAATGTGGTTGAAGAAATCCCTGAAAATGATCGAACTGATAAAGAACCAGAAATTTCGACCAAAAAAGATGGAGATCAATCTGCTGAAGAAACCAAAACGACAGAAGAATTGAAAAATCAGGTACATAAAAATGAAGAAGTACGTAATGGTGCTGAACCGTCGGGTCTAAAGCAGTTGGTAAACAAGGATCGGCAAGAAGAAGAAAATGAAAATAGGATTCAAGAAGAAGACGAAGTGTCTCCTGTAATAAAACAGGCTGAAGAATCTGAACCTGGAAAAACACAGGATAAGCCTAATGGAAAAAGATGCAATAAAATGTGTCTTCCTGTTGTTGCAGGATCAGCTTTGATTCTGTCATTTGTAGTATTTGTTATTCAAATGATTAGAACAAAACATCAAGAGAGCAAGAAAAGAAATTGAATTATAGGAACGTTATTGTATTTGTTTGTCTTAGGTTTTGCAGTCTGCAGTCCTGTTAGAATTTGTAAGACGTGTCTAGAATATTTAAGTTGTCGTTTCTTATTTTATTATGTATTTTACTTTAACGACGATGGGTGAAGAATGAAATGAAAAAGGAAAACGGAGTAATTAATGAGTTTGCATAAACTAAAGTGTAAATAAGCAGCTAAATCTAATGATTCCAAAGTAGGCTTTACATATATAAACCTAGTACACCTCTCTAGACCATCATCAGCAAAATTGGACAACTCAAACTCAAAGCTCTTCGAAAAAATGAAAACCCGAGAACCTGCATTCCAATCAAGGCACCATCATCAACGCCCTAATTGTAAATAATAATGCTATCTATCATTAGTGATGATCATCCGTAATCTATGTAGCAGTGGATCCTAGACATTGTATTAAATCGAGGGACCATTGCATTCCGTTTTTCGTTTCCGCACAACATGTGACTATTCGTTGAGAGACATTGACACAACAATTATACCGAAATAAGTGCAATCACATGTTTGCATTTAGTATCGTGCATTGTGTTGTGTCAATCATGTGAACTACTAAACTACACTAACAATTGCAGAGGATGTTTATGTACCTGTCTAACATGGTCCCCATTAGTGGGCAAAGGCCGAATGGTGGCGGAATCCACCTCTCCGGCGGGCAGCGGCACGGCTGGATTGCTGTTGATAAATGGGATGCCTTCTTTATCCGGTGCTGTAGGGCTGGTGTCACCGCCTGGAAGTTCTACGGTACTGGGTGCAGGGCTTGGAGAAGCGTTTTCTCGTGGCTGAAATGGCCAAGGGAATGCTGGAGAAGATGCCACAACACCGCCAGAGCTCAGCGGTGGAGCCGCAGTCGGTGGTGGCAATTCAGGGGAGGCATTTGGAGGCGCTGATAATGTGACCTTCACAGTTAGCTTTTGGCCCTCTAAACATGCTTTGTTAGAGCCATTGTTGAAGGAGAAGTAGAAGAATCCAGGGCGTGATGTGTGCCACTTAAATTTCAAGAAAAAATCACAAAAAAAAATAGTAAATTATAACATTTATAATACAAGATGCTAGTGACCAAGGTTAACAGTAAAATCCAACGTCGATTAACTACTACTCTTCTTGATAACATTAACCAATTAAAGTATAATTTCAAGTCTTGATTTGATAACAGAGTCTATTAAGCTCAAACGAACAATTCTATCAGTTTAAAACTCAAATGAGCATTAGGATTTAAATATTAATGTGCTCAAATGAGTCACCATAAGGCAAGTTAAATCCCCAACAGTTAACCATAAACAATATTAACCAATAAATGGACTGATTGAAGTTCTTTTGCTACTTACAGTGTAAGATGTGGAATTGGGTTTTGTGAGAAGTGTAGCTTGAGAAAAGTTACAGAGACTGAAGGCATTCTGGTTCTGGAAAATGTAGAGATTGTAGCGATATTTGTGCTGGAAAACTGTAAAAACAAGAAAACACAAAAGTAAATGCAGGTCCATTTTTACACTTGTAGCTCTAAATAATTCAGCAAAATAAACACGTACTGACAGCATCTCCAACTTGAACTTGAGGATTTCTCCATTCTGAAACTCCATCCACAACTACTGTGGCAGACTCAGAAAGTTGAAACTGAAGCAGTAGAGTCACAACAAAGTAGAAAAAGATCAACATTGAGGAAAATCCCATAAGTTCTTACACTGTTTTCCTTGTGAAAATTAAGTAATTTTTTCTGGGACTCAAGAAAACAGGATTCTCAGAAGAGTGTGTTTTGGGGAGTCTGAATTGTTGGGTGGGAGTGGTGGGTGAGATTTTGGAGAATCTGTATTTATGAATAAGATTATACAGTAAAAAGTGAAATGATTTTGTCCGAGAAATAATTATTGAAAGAGTGTGTAAAAAAGAAAGAGTATTGTGTGGATGAATAAATTTGGGTGGCTGTGATTAGTGATGATGGGTATTATTATTCTAAAATGATTAGTGCTGTGATTATATGTCTGAAAACAGATATTATTGAGTACTATTTTAAGGTTTTTTTTTTTTTTTTTGTGGAGTGTAGTTACTTTAGGACCTTTTGACATTCTTATGAGAATTTAATAATCTTTTGTGATTTTACTAAGTAAAATTATACTCCTAGGAAACAAAGTGATTTGAGTGACTCAGAAAATTGTCTATTTATCTTTTGACTGGAAGCAAATTCTATACTCAGTTCCCAACTACTAGATTTGGATCAACAACTTACTTCTTGTCCAGTGCAATCAATCAAGTTCCTCGACTATTTCTGTACTTGTGAGAAAATCGATTGAATTAATAGATTTATCCTTCTAGATGTCGCTTTTTATGTGTACTTCTTTTGTCTTTAATTTTTCTTTTGAGCTAAGAAAAAGTATCCCACACTGATATTTTTCGAAATTGTAAAATTGGCATTTCTTGAATGGAATTTTGTGTTTACGAAATTTTCATCAATAAAAATCAAGTTTAAGTTTCGATTAAGATGTTTTACTGTTTATAGTTAAATATGAAATTTAAAGATCAATTATCTTGTTGATGAAAAAGCGTGGTTTTTCTTGTAATGCTTAAACATAAACCAATAAAAAGATTAGTCGATGAAGAAACTTTTAACAGTTCACGGAGAAATTAAGGAACGAGAAAGCAGTGGAATTTGGATTGCACCTGTTGGAGTTTACTATTGGATTTGTGTCTTGTCTGTTTCCATTCTGACTTTCTCCTATGTTTGATATCGACAATAGTTAATTGAAATAATTTTAGCCTAAGTTTAGAAACGTTTATAAATTACTTAATTTATAAATAAATATAAATAAGTGCTTAACTGTTGTAAATGGAAAGTCCATTAAAGTTTATTGGTGAATGACATTTGTACCCCTGTAGCCCTAGAAATTATTACCATTGTATCCCTGATTCTTACCTATAAATATAGGGCTTTGGTTTTCAATAATATACACAAAAAGTTTATTGAGTTTTCTCTATTCTCTTTTCCTCTCATTTTATAACACGTTATCAGCACGAAACTCTTAGAAGGTAGTAATTTTTTTTCATAATCATATATCATGTATATCAAAATTAATTTGATAATACGTGAATTTTACATATACATATGTTGAATCTGCAATACGTGATCTCATCTTTCTCGATCATTATGTTTTCTTTGTACCTCTCTTTGAATTAATTAATATTTTTTTCCTTTACATCAATCCACGTGCATTTTTATGAAGATATATTTATGTTAAATCAATTGATATCCATTAATTCATGTTCCTATACCCTCCTTATATTTAAATTAGCCTTTTACGTTCTACATATGCTTATAATTTTTTTTTGGTTTAATTGGTTAATGTTCTTTGTAAGCAAGCTTCAATTCCAGATCTCTATTTTGGCTGATTCCATGTATATATAATATACAATTAACAAATAACTATACCCAACTCATTTTTTTCTCTCAAATCCATTGGTTTCTGCAAATTTCATGCCTTAATTGGTTAATACTAATTCAATTCTTTTAATTGCACATAATTAGAATTTCGTGCCATAATATGTGAATATGTTTCTACATGTCATTAATTTTTTTTGTGTTTCACTCGACTCACGTTATTAATTCAAAATAATATTTTAGATGTGTTTGTATATTAATTAATGGTGAGCAATTGGATGCATTATCATTTTTTTTATGTTTAGTAATGAAACATTACATTAAATTTATTTTTAATTGTTGTTGCCCTTGAAGTAGTACAACATTATAATTAATATTTCAGAAGAATATTAATCATAGATCTATTCGTTGTTACTCCATAAGTAGCACAACATTATAAGAATATTATTTGCTCCTGAAGAAATAAATTATAACTCTCAATATTCCAAAAGAACATTGACATATTGCACTTGAAGAAATAATAGCAAAGTATAATGTGCTCCAGAAGTAGCATATGTTTCGAAAAACATATTATTTCAAATTAGTGTTTATCCCTAGAGAAAAATACGTAACTTAAAGTCATGTTGATATTGACTATTTGATTAATATGTGATGATTAATCATATTCTTCAAAACTAATTGTATTTTTTTTATTGTGTAGTTAAACAAATGACAAACATTACGAAACTTGAGTTTGTTGCACTTGACATATCTAGTAAAAATTATCTGTCATGGATACTAAATGCTGATATCCATCTCGTCTCAAATGGTCTGGGAGAGACAATAAAAGAAAGAAACAATGAATCCCTGCAGGATCGTGCAAAAGCACTCATTTTCCTCCGTCGCCATCTTCACGATGGATTAAAAATTGAATATCTCACTGAGAAAAATCCACAAGTTCTTTAGAAAAAGCTAACTGAAAGATTTGATTATCAGAGGACTATAGTCCTCCTCAAAACCCGTTATGAGTGGATGCACCTTCATTTGCAAGACTTTAAAACGCTTAGTGAGTACAATTCTGAATTGTTCAGAATATATTCAAAGTTAACTTTGTGTGGAGAAAAAATCACCGATAAAGATATGCTGGAAATAACTTTCTCCATCTTTCATGCCTCGAATGTGCTCCTGCAGCAGCAATATCGTGAGCATGGCTTCAAAAAGTACTAACAACTTATATCTTGCCTACTAGTTGCTGAACAAAATAATGAATTGTTGATGAAAAATCATGGAATACGTCCAACAGGTTTTGTACCATTGCCTGAAGCAAATGGTACTACATTGTCTGAAGCAAATACAATATCAAGATAAGGACGTGGACACGGACGTGTACGTGGAATAAATCATGGAAGAAATAATCAACAAAGTTATCAACAACAAGGCAATAAATTCAAAAGGCACAAAGCGAACGAGAGTGGCAAATCTAAAAGGAGCATGAAGAAAGTTGCTTCAGATGTGGAATGAAAGGGCATTGGGCACGTACGTGTCGTACCTCAAAACATCTTGTGGATCTCTACCAGAGATCAATCAAGGGAAAGGAAAAATTGGAGACTAATTTTGCTGATTATGATGGTCCAATTGATGTGACACATTTGGATGTCTCCGATTTCTTTACTGATCCAAATAGAAATATTGACCATTT
The DNA here is from genome assembly GCF_002742605.1 of Olea europaea var. sylvestris. Classification (NCBI taxonomy): domain Eukaryota; kingdom Viridiplantae; phylum Streptophyta; class Magnoliopsida; order Lamiales; family Oleaceae; genus Olea; species Olea europaea. The sequence continues at coordinate 146,254 of NW_019232161.1, forward strand.
GGTTGGGGGTGGTGTGATAGAAGATATAGATTAATTTACTAGTATTTCTTTCGTTTTAAAAATTCAATTTGAAATATATTTTTACTTTTCCGCACAAAAATAAAAAAATAATAAAACTCTATTATGCACCGTTTATTTCATGATATTAAGTAATGTTTACTTCTTTAAATCTAAATTCAATTTTTTTTATTTTGTTATATTTATAGATTCATGATGGATAGTCAAGACAGTTTCTTAATTGATAGTGCAACTACACATACTATTCTTCAATACAAAAAATACTTTCTGGACTTAATATTAGTTGAAAATAATGTTAACACGATATCGAGTGAATCGAATATCGTTGAAGGCTCCGAAAGAGCTTGTATTATTTTACCAAATAATAAAAAATTATATATTGACGATGCACTTTATTCTAGCAAATTTAGAAGAAATTTGCTTAGTTTTAAAGCTATTCGCTGCAATGAATATCACATTGAGACGATGCAAGAAAATAATATTGAATATCTTTGCATCACTTCTTTTGTATCGGCAAGAGGCAGATAAAAGAAAATTTTCATGCACTTCCGTCTGGCATGTATTTTACATTTATAAAAATGGTCGAATCAAATAATGTTACGAACCAGAAGTTCGTTGATTCAAAAAGTTTTATACTTTGGCATGATCGACTTAGACATCCAGGAGCCACAATGATGCGTCGAATAATAAACAACTCACATGAACATCCTTTAAAGAACCAGAAGATTCTTTTATCTAATGATTATCCATGTGTAGCTTGTTCACAAGGCAAGTTAGTCATTAGACCTTCAACTACAAAGGTCAATATTGAATCTCCAACTTTCTTGATAAGAATACATGGAGATATATGTGGGCCAATACACCCACCATGTGGACCATTTTGTTACTTTATGGTATTAATTGATTCTTCTACAAGATGGTTACATGTTTGCCTACTTTCAACTAGGAATGTAGCATTTGCTAGACTACTTGCTCAAATCATAAAATTGCGAGCACAATTCCCCGATTACTCAATCAAGACTATTCGTCTTGACAATGCTAGTGAATTTAGATCACAAGCATTTGATGATTATTGTATGTCAATTGGGATTGAAATTGAACATTCAGTTGCACATGTTCATACACAAAATGGTTTAGCGGAATCGTTTATTAAACGTCTACAACTTATTGCTAGACCATTACTTATGAAAACAAAACTCCAAACTTCTGTTTGGGGTCATGCCATATTACATGCTGCATCATTGGTTCGTATAAGACTAACTGTCTATCATTAATATTCACCTTTGCAACTTGCATTTGATCATGAACCTGATATATTTCACCTACGGGTTTTTGGTTGTGCTGTCCAAGTTCCTATTTCACCCCCACAACGTACTAAAATAGGTCCCCAACGAAGACTTGGAATTTATGTGGGTTTTGATTTACCATCTATTATTAGATATTTTGAACCTTTAACGGGTGACTTATTTACTACACATTTTGCAGATTGTCATTTTGATGAAATGACTTTCCCAACTTTGGGGGGAAAAAAACTACATCCTGAAAAATAAGATAGAATTTCTTGGAATGAGACAATTCTATTTCACTTTGATCCCCACAGCAATCAATGTGAACAAGAGGTTGAAAAAATCATTCATTTGCAAAGAGTTGCAATTCAACTACCTTATGTATTTGTTGACACGAGAAAAATGATAAAGTCATATATTCCAGCAGAAAATATTCCAGTAGAAAATATTCCAGCAAAAATTAATGTCCCTACAGGACAATCTTCTGTGGCAAATGAATCTCAAATACGCTAGAAGTGTGGTCGACCAGTTGGTTCAAAAGACTCTGTACCTCGAAAAAGAAGAGTACAGGAGAAAAACCAACCAAAAATTTCAGAAAAAATCACATTAGAAAAGATTGATCAATCAAATATTGAATGTACGGTTCTTGAAGAACCAAAGGTGTCCAAAAATAATGAGATCTCAATAAATTATATGATATCTCAAAAATTATGGGAACGGAATAATATTGTTATAGACAATATTTTCGCCTTTAACATGACTTTTGATATTATGCAAAATGAAGATCATGAACCACATTCTGTTTAATGACTGTCGAAATAGAAATGATTGGGCAAAATGGAAAGAAGCCATACAGGCAGAATTGAATTCTTTGGAGAAATGAAAAGTGTTTGGACTAGTCGTTCGAATACCTGAAAATGTAATCCCTGTTGGATATAAATGAGTTTTTGTACGAAAGAGAAATGAGAATAATAAAATTACAAGATACAAAGCCTGACTAGTGGCTCAAGGTCTCTCCCAAAGACCGGGAATTGATTATGAGGAAACATATTATCCCGTAATGGATACCATCACTTTTAGGTTCTTAATTAGTTTGACTGTGTTACAAGGGCTCGATATGTGCCTTATGGATTTAATAACTGCCTACCTATATGGTTCACTTGACATTGACATTGACATATATATATATATATGAAAGTCCCTGAAGGATTTAAGGTGTCAGGAATAAATGATGCATGTCCGAGAACTATGTTCTCAATTAAATTGCAAAAATCATTATATGGATTGAAACAATCCGGACGCATGTGGTATAATCGCCTTAACGAATATTTATTGAAAGAGGGTTATAAAAATGACGATATCTGCTCATGTGTTTTCATAAAGAAAACAAATATTGGATTTGCAATTGTGACAGTTTATGTTGACGATTTAAATTTAATTGGAACTCCTGAAGAGCTCAACAAAACTGGAGATTATTTGAAAAATGAATTTGAGATGAAAGATTTGGGGAAAATCAAATTTTGTCTTGGATTACAAATTGAACATTTTCTAAAGGGATTATTTGTTCATCAATTTACTTATACAGAAAAAGTCTTGAAACGCTTTTATATGGATAATGTACATCCATTGCCATCACCTATGGTTGTTCGATCACTTGATGTGAAAAAAGACCCATTTCGTCCACTTGAAGATGGAGAAAAGATTCTTGGTCGTGAAGTACCATACCTTAGTGCAATTGGAGCATTAACTTATCTTGCAAATTGCACTCGACCTGACATAGCTTTTTCTATAAATCTCCTTGCAAGATATAGCTCTACACCAACTCAAAAGCATTGGAATGGTGTTAAACATATTTTTCGTTACCTAAAAGGTACTATGGTGATATGAGTCTGTTTTATTCTAAAAAGTCAGGATCTGCTTTAGTAGGATATGCAGATGCAGGTTATTTCTCTGATCCACATAAAGCTAAATCACAAACATGATATGTGTTTACACGTGGAGGAACAGCTATATCATGGAGATCTGTGAAGCAATCCTTGACAACAACATCTTCAAATCATTCTGAGATTATTGCAATCCATGAAGCAGAGCGAGAATGTGTATGGTTGAGGAATATGACCCATCATATCCAATCATCATGTGGATTGATTTCAACAAAAGATAATCCAACAATTTTGTTTGAAGATAATGCAGCTTGTATCACACAACTCAAGAGAGGCTATATCAAAGGCAACAGGACGAAGCATATTTCTCCGAAATTCTTTCATACACATGAATTTCAGAAGAATGGTGACATTGATATTCAACAAATTCGCTCAAGTGACAATGTGGCTGATCTATTAACAAAAGCGCTGCCATCATCTGCATTCAAGAAATTAGTTCATGAGATTGGAATGCGTCGACTCAAAAATTTTCAGTGATCAACATCAGGGGGAGTAGCTGTACTCTTTTTCCTTCGCTTAGGTTTTGTCCCATTGGGTTTTCCGAGCAAGGTTTTAATGAGGCAGCATTTAATTTTAATACTTCAAAATAACTGTACTATTTTTCCTTTGTTTGATTTTTTTCCAATTGAGTTTTTATCAAACAAGGTTTTAACGAGGCAAATATTTTGTAATATGTCATTCAAGGGGGAGTATTGTAAATGAAAAATCCATTAAAGTTTATTGGTGAATGACATTTGTACCCCTGTAACCCTAGAAATTATTACCATTGTATCTCTGATTTTTACTTATAAATATAGGGCTTTGATTTTTAATAATACACACAAAAAATTTATTGGATTTTCTCTATTCTCTTTTCCTCTCATTTTATAACCCAATATTAACGATTTATAAATTTTGGCAAAGGATCAATCATAATCAAATTTTAATTACAATCACACATTAGCAACTAATCATCACTATCCACACATTTCACGAGATCTGTTACTATTTATACACCCTTATAAATTTGTCAAATGAAAGCTTTAATGTTGAAATTCAACCATATGATGATGTTATTTAAAAATAGATAAATTGATAAAATAAATATAAGGATCCGTTTGATTGCAAAGATAAAATTGAATTGTCTAGAAAACGAATTTCAGGTAATTGAGTTGTCTAGAAATCGTTTTCCTGGGAATTGTAAATTATTATGTTTGATTGGTATAATTTTTTACGTGTAAAATATTTAAATAAAAGTATTTTTTGGAGTTTATTTGGTTTTGTTTTACATGAAAATTGTCAATTACTATCAAACAAGTCATTTTGTGAGAAAGGATTTCCATTTCCGTTTTCTAGGAAAAACAAGGGCCAATCAAACAGGCCCTAACTTCTTTGAGACAGAGAAAATAATTGAGCAATGCTACTAAAACAGGGAGAGCTCACAGGATTTGAATCTAAGGGAAACATGTCATGCATTGTTTGGACAGTTTAAAAAAAAAAGACCAAAAAGGTACTGACACTCAACACCTATTTAAAAAGGTTGAACCCCCAAACTTGAGGACCCCTAGAACATCGTAAGGGAGGTAAATTGCGGGATGTGTCCCAACAGATCAGGGAACAAGAGTTTACCTATACATTGGTACTCACAAAGAGTCCAATTTCATATCTTAAAAATCGAACACTCACACTGCGACTGTCAGTAAGGCTAAGACTACCTCACTCATGTCCTTTGCACCACTGGGTTATATCACGGGAGGCCGCAATGCCTATTTTCAAACCTTGTTGGTTGCCCTTGTTAGAGTAGCGTAAGTCTGCCTTTTAATAGACATCGAACATTTATCGGAAATTTTAAAACACACTGTATTTGTCAAAGTTTGAAAGTATCAAGAAATTTTGATGCAATTGAGACTTGGAGAATATCTTTTCGTCCTTATTTGTGGCTGTGGTTGTTGGTGGGTGGTAGAAGAAGATACCATATTTTAAAAATTCTTTGCATTTATTATCATTATTATTGAATTTTTTTAGTAGACGAGTGGGGTAAAATAGACGTATGGATGGCGATTCTTGAGTAACAAGTCCCTGGACTTTGGCTTTCCCTCCCCTATGGCTTTTGGTAATGGTACTTTGATCAACTAGTCAAGTGCACGCATTTATAGAGAAAATTGAAGGAACAAAGGATAATCCGAGTGTATATATAAAATTTAAAATGATAGAGATGATTTCCACATAAATAATAAAAGATTTGTATAAATAACAACAAAAGTACAGAAATATAATAATAATAATACAAAAATCATCTAATGTTCACCAGCTTTGGCAATACTCAAAGCTGTATTCAACAAAGTTTTCAAACCCTCAAGGGACTCAATATTTACATGTACCCTTTTCTTCTTCCATGTATCAAACCCGAATTCTCTATCCCGCCTTGCGCTAACATTCCAAGACTTCCCTTGCAAGAATCTAAATCAGCAATGGCAGCATTCACAAATTTAACAGCATCAAAATATGCTTCAGAAATGGCTGCATTAATCGAATCTTCGACTATCTCGACTAGGGTTTTATAATGCTCACTGCAATCTGTAATAGCTCGTTGAACAATGGGAACCAACTCCGGGTTCAAAAGCAACTTCTTCATGTATAATGCAGTTTTCGTAGCGTCGTCTTCTGCACCGACTGCACGTTTTAGACTAGTTTTTTGGCGCGCAGGAGCTGATTTTAGAAAATGAATGCATTGGTTTTTGTAGGTGAATTCGTGCATGCACTCGTGATTAGACTTGTATTCGAGAAATTTGGGTTTTCTTTAAAAAAAAAAAAAAAAGAAGGTTGAACCCCAACCTTGAGAGCACTCACGGCCCAGTCCCTTGAGTTTTGTGAGAGAGATAAATCGTGAGATGTGCCACAACAGGTCAGGGAACAAGAGCTGCCTGTACACTGCGCCTACAAGGAGTCCAATTCCATGTCCCAGGAATCGAACCCCTATACTGCGGCTACCAACAAGGCGTGAAATAACCTCACTCCTATCCTTTACACCACTGGGCTACATTTGGAGGCTAAAGCAAAGTGTGATAACCAATAAAGAAAGGAAAGAAAATGTATTCATTTCTTGTTTTATCATTTTTTCTCTAACTTATATGAGATTTCTTTTAAACGATGATCTTTTTTCTGACTATTTAAGATTTGAGGGTAGGTAAAATATTTCGTCAAGTCAATGACTTTTGTAATAAGAAATGATTCATGAGTGCAATTTAAGTTTTTAGACGTAGAAAGAGTTCTTAATTCTTAAGGTACTACGTATAATGTGGTCATTAGTTAAAAGGCATCAAAAAATAACCACACGTTGTTACTTAAGCATGATGTACCGAATACTTTGATCCAAATTATTGACATAAAATTTATGTGTGTGGAGACAGTTATTTTTACTTACTTTTGTGGCCAACGTTTTCTATAAGTGTATGATTGTCCATATATTGGGGTCATTCACAAATACGTGAATAACATTTTTTTTTCCTAAATGAGACTCGCTCGGGACGACTTATTTTACAAACTATAAATGATTAGGATCATTGATTGGCCTCGGTTTGGAAGAATTTCTAAACAATTAATTTATAAATGGATTGTAAGTCAATTGGAATGCGTGGTTGAAAATAAAATTTATTTATATGTATATGATTTATAAATTTTGTATGGAGACCAAACTTTTGAGTTTATTTTTGCCTTTTGATTAATTTTATGAAGAAATAAAAAATAAAAATAGGGTACTTCTCTAACTTCAAAGTCCAATCCACATTTACACCCCCAAAGACCAATTGCATGTGATGACAACTCACATCTTCCTTCTTAGGTCCGGATAAAAAGAAATTCCACTAACTTTATAATCAATTTACTTTGTCTTCTTGCTAACATATTCTTAAAGAATTGATACCCTACGTTGTCTTTTGATAATAGGTTTCGAGTATACTTTGACCAGATATTATCTAGTGACTATTGTCAATCTTGTAGCATCACTATTAGGCTCAAAAAAATTGTAGCACCTGCAATAGAAAGTAGATTCTACGAATAACGATATACGGTGAGATCGATATAGCTTTAAGGACGCCCCCTCTCAAAAAAAAAAAAAAATCAGAGAAAAAGGGAGAGTTTAAAGAGCATGGCATAATTAAACCAATAGGGTTCATTATCTCAAAATTAATGAAGATATAGCTACAAAAGTTACCACGATAGACCACAAGCTGTTGGTAGAGGTCTCAATCGAAGCCGGAACCACTAGCACAACCGAGTCTATGCTAGAAAATCAAGCCTAAGCAAGGGGGGTTTGGAATATGCACCGAATAATGATAAATTGAGAAATGATTTATGTGATTTAAATATGTTTTGATAAACTTATCAAGACTTCCCTTTATTTAGAAAAAATAATAATAATAAAAATTTCTAACATAATGTATAAGATCAAGGAATGCAGATGTTTTGTTGTGTGAACAAGAGAATTCGCACCAATTATTTGAAAATGAGGCAACATAATTCCTAAGTCAAAGCAGCACATTAATGAGTTCTACGATCACCCAACAAAATCACATGGGACTCCATTCAATATACAGTTATCCTATTTCAACCGTACTCAAGTCACTTGTCACGGCTAAGATCGATGCACCTTCCAATGTACACTGAACTTCACCATCTGCAAAATTCTTCAAATTGAGGGGCAAAAAATAAAATAAAATTAATTTGATTATAATTTACGCATGTTTGACGGGACTTCTACTTCTTATAGAAGAGATTTTCAAAGAAAGTACCCTAAGTTACTTTTCTTTAAAAGATCTTCTAACCAAATAAAGCACTTTTAAAAAATTATTCAAATATGTTCAAAACAATTTTTAAATTTCTGAAGTAACTTTTGACTTTTTAAAAATCGTGACAAATGGATACTAAGAGTTATTCGCATTTACCAGTTAATAGCCAATTATCTCACGCGAAAGCTCTCCCATTCTTGATGAAACCTGCATCCACTGTTTTCCTCTTGTTCTTTAAATCCATAATTCGTGGTGTTTTTGGGTTTTTGCCTTTAGGTAAAAGGAAATTAAATTACTAATAAATATACAAATATATATTAAACACAAAAAAATATAAATAAAGTGATCAACAAACAAACCAGTTTGAGCTTCCTGGAAATTATCGTGAAGACGCTTTCTAGCTGAAATCTGATACTGAGAAACAGAACCATCTTGAATATCAACATTAGGAAGAACTTCAAGGTCAATCCTCCCATGATCTTGAAAAAATAAAAATAAAAAATCCTTAGTCACATCAAAAAACATGATAAACTACCTAAGCTCGATCGATTTTCTATTGTTGTTCAATTCAACGTATCAAAAACATCGATAATTGAGATAATAGATTTGTTTTACCGCCAAATGAATCGGTTTCTTGAGGGGGAGTATTCAATCTAACCCATTCATCCACAGTATCCTTCCATTTCCTATCATATCGAACACAATTTTGTCAGCTAAAACAATCACACAAATGAATGCAATATCACACGTACTTTTTGTCCGAAGTCCAAACCTGATAAGAATCTTAACCAGTCTACGAACATCATTCGACCAATGTTTTCGCAGTCGAGTTGCGTGTCTTCCTATATCGGTTTCCTTAAAATAAATTGCATAAAATAAATAAAAGAAAATTTCAACCTTTCAAGCTTAAAAATGAATTTCTTTAATTATCATTACCTTGAGGGTTTTGAAAGTAATATTCATGTCCGCTAGACTTTGAAGCAGTTCAACCAAACAACCCTCGGACTATAAAATTCAGTTACAAGAAAGAAAAAAATGTTCAATCCTCTCGAGTTCTGAGTACAATACATACGCTAATTAAATGAAAACTCGAGAATAGAAACAAAACCTGAGTCGGGTCATCCAAAAGATTCTTAATTTCAAGGATATTCTTCTGATGATCATCTTCTTCATTCATATCCACCATCTTCTCTGCTTGCAATTCTTGTTTTGACTGAAAATTTTCAATCTTTTCAGTTTCTTTACCTTCTGATCCATTGAAAACGCAGCTATTACACCTCGAAAATGCCTGTGCATAAAGCCTTTCGATGATCCCATCCCTTCTGTTCTTCAACTCTTTCTCATGATCTTCACATGCCACAGTGATTGCCATATCCATAACTGTCCAAACATCAAGCCCTGAATCCTCCATAAATGAACGAAACATATTCAAATCCATTTCAGAATTCTAAGGATTTTCTTAGTCCAAGATTTTTTCTCTGATTTTCTTGAAAAGGCTCATATTTTTAAGAACGAAAATAGTTTTTGGTGTCTTTTAGTAGAGAGAAGTACGGGTAATTTTTGGTGTCTGTGTATTTGGGAAGTGGGAGTCAAACTTTTAGGGCTAGATTCAATGTGGGTTTCGTCCCTTCGGTTACTTGATTATCTTGTCAATTAATTTGAAATGACCTACGTGTCAATGTCTAAGCTACTATAGCTCATCGTAGAGTAATTTGATGGTTGAATCGATAACCCTGATGACATTCAATATATAATCAGGTCGATCGAGTATGGTCAAATGAAAAGATTAGAGCATGGAGATAAATTGGCTAGCATTTTGTTGGGCAATTCTATCCAAATTTCAAAATGGGTGACCTTTTTAGTGCACAAATGATACCGCAGCGAAGTCAAAAGTTGATGAGTTAGAGTGGGGGCCAATTTCTTAATTTTGACTCTTGAATCTCAATCCATGCTACTATATTTTAGTGAAAAAAAATGTGAAAAAGTAACAGATCTTATCTTGATGTTGCGTTCCCAATTCCCAAATTCCAAGTTGGAAGTTGATGATCCTAGATCTTATCAATCTCAAACTCAATTCATGAACCCCGATCACTTCTCATGAACCCCGATCTTAATACCCCCTAAAACTACCGAACCAAGGTCAGGCATGTGAGGTCGTGTCTGTATGTCAACTCGTCAATCCTTCTATATGATCTATGAGAACACTAATCCTACTTTGACTACAACCCTTACCCTTTTTGGCTCCTTCTTCGACTCCAACAATGGTTGAACACTTGGAATGAAACACTAACTCTTTATCCTACGAGGATAAGGATCACACGTGGGCGAGTCCTTCTAGGACTCTATCGTCAACACCTATAACTACATAACCTGAGCTCATTCTTATGGTATGTTTTTCATTATCTCCAGTTTATAGCCTCACGCACTAAATTTCTTATTTGACTTAAGTATCAGAGGGACAACAAACACACACCTCGTTGCCTTTGTTTCAGATATTTGAAGATCATTCGTGTTCACCCAAGCTCGAAGTTCGATCATTGAGCTCGAGATTATTCAGGTACTATTTTTTGGTAGCATCATTGGCGTCGTCTGTAGGAAACGCTACCAAAAGTCATGGTCAATACACGTTCAGGTCTTCCTCCAGCAAGCTCATTCGTCCCGGACAACCCTCCTCCTTCTGAAGAACGCCATGTCCCTCAAGAAGAATCGTCGGAGATGCCAGCACCTTTTTTAACCTGTTGTTTCCGCCGGAGCTTTTGAGGAACTTCCCTACCAGGTGGTTGCATTAACCCAATTGTTAAGCTAGAGAAATTCGCACCCATCACATACCCTAACCCCCGAAGGTGGTTTTATGGCAGACGTCTGGGCTCTAGTCCATCGTACAACTCTTGATGACGGCCGACGTGATCCAAGAATCAAGCTTGAAAACGACGAGTTCGAGTCAAGACCCGTTGATTATCAACTGATGACGTGATCGAGAGCAAAGCAAGTGAAACAAGCGATGGGATTACTCGTTCAAGAAACCATTGATGGGACGATGTTCTGGACTCAAAATGAGACAAGTTTCATGTTCGGGTCGAAAGCCGAATTAAAGTGGATCAACTCAATACAAGTGGACGAAAACGGAGGTTAAAGTAACAACCATGCAGCCGCATTGTTTTAAAGTGGTGCGGCCACACAGACCCATGCAGGGTTTTCTCGAGGGGTGACAGTTTCTTCCATGCGACCGCATGGAACAAAAATCCGGCAGAATTTTCCTATTCTGCGAATTTCCTTATTTTGTTAGAATTTGATATCAATTAGACTTCTTTCCATATTTTGATGATTTTGCATGATTTTAGCTAGGTTGTTAGCTTTAGTATAAATACTCTCTCCATTACATTGTAAAGGATTTTTTTTGGCAATTATTATTGAATTCAAGTGAGGTTTTTGCTTTCTTTCAATTTGTTCTTCTTTGAACAATAATTTAGAACTTATCAAGGATAATTCCTTGTGGCGTTCAACACCGGATCGTGGGTTCTTCATTGCATCACCGTTATCTTTGGGTTCTTTGTTTCATCTTGTTGGGTTCAAATCCAAACTGGTTATCAATTGGCGTTCTTGGGTTCCGCATCAATCTAGTTGTGGGTTTCGTAGTTTAAGTTGCTATGGGGTTCGCATCAGTTGGTATCAGAGTTTTGGTTCCAATTTAATCAGGTTCTATCTTTAATTTTCTTGTTTATGTTGTAGTTTTCTTGATTTCTAAGTTTCTTCCTTGTTCTTGAGTCATTCTTCAATTCATTCATTCAATCCGTATTTTTCGTTGGTAATATAATCTCTTGTATTAAAAAAAATTACTTTTCACGTCAAAAAAAATTATTAATTGCTTGATTTGCTACAAACAAGTTCACATTCAAATTCTTAAAACCCAAAGTTCTTTGTTTTTCTTCAATTCTTCAATTTCGGCAATTAATCCGTTGAAATTTAGTGAGTCCATTCAAATTTCATTTCATTTGTTTCCAAATCTCTTGAAAATTATCCTCTTGACTTACATTTCGGGTTGAATCCGCAAGTTTTAATCCGGTGAGTTCGTTACTATTCTTGGAAGCTCTTAGTGAAAGCATTGAGTGATAAAAGGTAGAGTGGTGAGCTCATTAGAAGGTAAAAGCCAATTGTGTGATTTCAAGTGAAATTTGGTGAGGCAGAAATTGAGAGAATGTCTGAACAAGAAGGTTCTAACTCAAGCGGACACGGCTATCACAACAATGCATCGGAGGATTTGATACAGCGATTTGAACTTGCTTTTGGGGTTGTTAGAGATAGGCTAAATTAACAAGATGCTTGGAGAGCTAAGCATGAAGTTTGGACGACGAGGATGGATACATCAGTGGCTAATCTTAGTAGGGAGCCGTAGGTGGAGGTATCTAATGCTAGGAGGCCGAGGAGGCGGGAGCATAGGATGGAATGAGAAGCATTTGATCTGGGTAGTGAATGGGACGATGAGAAGTATGGAGAAGTGGGAATGGGACGGATGAGGAATATAGGTGGTAGGCCTGAACGATTGGGTAGGAATAATCACGGAGATGAGGCGGATGGGAATATGAGCAATATCAAAATGTCCATTCCTCAATTTAAGGGGAGGAATGACCCAGAGGCGTACTTGGAGTGGGAAAGGAAGGTGGAATTAATTTTTGAGTGCTATAATTATTCGGAGGAAAAGAAGGTGAAGTTAGCGGTGTTAGAGTTCATTGATTACGCACTAACCTGGTGGGATCAAGTGGTTACTACACAGCGATGGTGTGGAGAAAGACCAATTAGTACTTGAGAGGATTTGAAGGCATTGATGAGGAAGCGGTTCGTTCCTAACCACTACTATATGGAGATCCATCAGAAGTTGTAGAGCTTGTATCAAGGGTCGAGGAGCGTAGAAGACTATCATAAGGAAATGAAAATACTCATGATCAAGGCAAATGTGATGAAGGATCGGGAAGCTACCATGGCACGGTTCTTAAACGGTCTAAATCGGGAAATTGCTAATGTAGAGGAATTGCAGCATTAAGTGGAGCTGGAGGACATGTTGCATGTGGCCATGAAGGTGGAGAAACAACTGAAGAGGAAGGAGACTACAAGGCAGTCGGTGAATACTTCGTCTTCTAACCCAAATTGGAAGTCGAAATGGGATGGTAATAATAAAGGGAGTGAAGCAATAGCCAGAGGAAGAAGTGAGTGGCAGAAGGGGAAAGATGAAAGTGCTAGTAGGATAGTGCCAACATCGGAGCCACAACCATCATGAAGCTGAGACATCAAGTGTTTCAGTTGTTTGGGGAGGGACACATGGCATCTCAGTGTCCTAACAAACGAACCATGGTGTTGTAGGACAATGGAGAGGTGGTAAGTGAAAGCGAAGGAGAGTGTGATGACATGCTGGCGTTGGAGGATGTTGATGATAAAGATGAGACGGAATTTGCCGTTGGGGAGCTGTTGGTCTCGAGGCGAGCACTTAACACTCAAATCAAGATAGATGATTTGGAGCAGCAGTGTGAAAACATATTCCACACTGGGTGCCAAGTCCACGATCAGGTATGTAGCCTGATTATTGATGGAGGGAGTTGCACAAATGTGGCTAGCACAACCTTAGTTGAGAAATTGGGTTTAGCATTATTGAGACACCCTAGGCCTTATGAATTGCAGTGGTTGAATGAGAGTGGGAAAGTTAGGGTAAATAAACGGGTGTTAATTAAATTTTCAATTGGGAGATATAGTGACAAAATTGTATGTGATGTGGTGCCTATGCAACCAAGTCATATTCTATTGGGGAGACCCTGGCAATTTGATAGGAAGGTTACACATAATAAGTGTAGGAATCGGTATAGCTTTGTCAAGGATGAGAGGTCCATTAGTCTTGCGCTATTAACACCGGTTCTGGTGTATGAAGACCAAATAAAATTGAGAAATGCGGAAGAAAGGAGAGCGAGAGAATCTACAAAAAGGAGAGAAGATAGTGAGCCTGTAAGTAAGAGAGAAAATAGTGAGGTGGTCGAGAAGGGGGAAGAGAGAAAAGTCACATGAGAGGAGAGAAAAGAGTCAGTTGAGCAGAGAGAAAAATGATCAATTGAGCAAAGAGAAAACGAGTCAACTGAACGGAGAGAAAAGCCAAAAGTGAACTTTTTTGCGAGGGGGAGTGAATTAAAAAAGGCTTTGAGTGATAAGAGACAAGTGTTGTTGTTAGTTTACAAGGACCCTCTCCTCTCCCTTGAGGAGTCTAACACCTCCCTCCCAAGCGTGATTAAGTCTTTGTTACAGGATTTCGAAGATGTGTTTCTGGAGGAGGTGCCAAGTGGATTGCCGCCAGTTCAAGGGATCGAGCACCAAATCAAATTCATACCCGAGGCTGTCATTCTAAATCGACCAGCTTACCGAGGCAATCCCGAGGAGACGAAGGAGCTTCAGAGACAAGTAGAGGAGTTGATGAGCAAATGTTACGTGAAGGAGAGCATGAGCCCGTGTGCTGTGCCTATTCTATTGGTGTCAAAGAAGGATGGGACTTGACGAATGTGCGTGGACTGCAGAGCTATCAACAACATTACGGTAAAGTATCGTCACCCTATTCCTAGGCTAGATGATATGTTTGATGAATTGCATGATGCTTGTATTTTTAGTAAAATTGATCTTAAGAGCGGATACCATCAAATTCGCATGCGGGAGGGTGATGAATGGAAAATGGCATTTAAAACTAAATATGGGTTATATGAGTGATTGGTTGTGCCGTTTGGTCTCACAAATGCACCAAGCACATTTGTGCGTTTAATGAATCATGTTTTACGTGCTTTCATAGGAAAATTTGTTGTAATTTACTTTGATGACATTTTAATCTATAGCAAAGACTTAGGTGAGCATTTAGAATATTTAAAATGCGTGCTTGTTGTGTTAAAAAAAAGGAACAATTGTATGCTTATTTTAAAAAGTGCACGTTTTGCATGGATAGAGTTGTTTTCGTAGGATTTGTTGTTAGTGCTAATGGGGTAGAAGTGGATGAGGAAAAGATTAAAGCTATTAAAGAATGGCCAACATCAAAAAATATAACTGAGGTTAGGAGCTTCCATGGTCTGGCTAGTTTTTATAGGCGGTTTGTGAGAGACTTTAGCACAACCACGATATCATTAACTAAAATCGTTAAGAAAAGCGTAGGTCTTCACTAGGGGGAAACACAAGAACTTGCATTTAATACCATTAAGGATAAATTGTGTAAAGCATCTATTTTGGCATTACCTAACTTTGATAAAACGTTCGAAATTGAGTGTGATGCATCAGGGATAGGTATTGGAGCAGTATTAATGCAGGAAAAGAGACCTATTACTTACTTTAGCGAGAAGTTGAGTGGAGCTGCACTAAACTACCCAGCGTATGACAAGGAGTTGTATTCCTTTGTTCTAGCATTGGAGACTTGGCAGTATTACTTGTGGCCTAAGGAGTTCATGATACACACCGATCATGAATCCCTAAAGCACTTGCGGGGTAAAGGTAAGTTGATCAAGTGACATGCGAGGTGGATGGAGTTCCTAAAGACGTTTCCATACATTATCAGGTATAAGCAAGGTAATGAAAATATAATTGCAGATGCATTGTCGTGAAGGTACGTGCTTCTTAACTCTTTAAGTACGAAATTACTTGGTTTTGAGCATATTAAGAGCATGTATGAAAATGACCTTGATTTCTCAAACATTTATAATTCATGTGCTAAAATGGCTGTTGACAAATTTTATAGACATAAAAGATATTTGTTTAGGGAGAATAAGTTGTGCATTTCAAATTGTTCAATGCATAAATTATTAGTAAGGGAAGTACACAGTGGGGGTCTAATGGGTCATTTTGGGATTCAAAAGACTTTAGACATGTTAGGGGAACACTTTTATTGACCTAAAATGCGTAGTGACATAGAACGAATTTGTGAGAAGTGCATAACTTGTAAATAGACTAAATCAAAAGTTTTACCCCATGGCTTGTATACACCTTTACCTATATCTAGTAAACTTTGGGTAGATATTTCTATGGATTTCGTGTTGGGGTTACCTAGGACAAAGAAAGGTTGGGATTCTATCTTTGTAGTGGTTGATAGGTTTAGCAAAATGGTACACTTCATACCATGTCACAAAATCGATGATGCCACTAACATTGCTGATTTATTCTTTAGGGAAATAGTACGTTTGCATGGAGTCCCTAAGAGTATTGTGTCGGACAGGGTTGTAAAATTTTTGAGTCATTTCTAGCGTGTTTTGTGGAATAAGTTAAGAACTAAATTGTTATTTTCTACAACTTGTCACCCACTAACGGATGGTCAAACTGAAGTAGTAAATAGAACCATGACTCAATTGCTTCGAACAGTGATTAATAAGAACTTAAAGAATTGGGAAGATTGCTTGCCATTTATTGAGTTTGCTTATAATCATGCTGTACATTCGACTACTTCTTATTCACCTTTTGAAATTGTGTATAGGTTTAATCCACTAACTCCATTGGATTTATTTCCTTTGCCTGTGAATGAATGAGGTAGCATGGATGGTAAGAGGAAAGCTGAGATGGTGAAGGCACTTCATAAGAAGGTCCATATGCAAATTGAAGAGAAGAACAAGCTCATCGCGTCAAAGGCAAACAAAGGGCGGAAGCGTGTGACATTTGAACCCGGAGATTGGGTATGGATGCATTTCAGAAAGGAACATTTTTCGGAGCAACGAAAGTCCAAATTACAACCGCGAGGAGATGGTCCTTTCTAAGTAACCGAGAAGATCAACGATACTGCCTACAAAGTGGACTTGCCAGGTGAGTATAATGTATTGACTATATTTGACGTTGCTAGTCTTTCCCTTTTTGATGCAGGTCCAGATTCGAGGACAAATTCTTTTGAAGATGGAGGGGATGATGTGATCCAAGAATCAAGCTTGAAGACAGCGAGCTCGAGTTGAGACCCGTTGATTATCAAAGGCGGACCGATGATGCGATCAAGAGCAAAGCAAGTGAAACAAGCGATGGGATTGCTCGTGTAAGAAACCATTGATGGGACGATATTTGTGACTTAAAATGGGACAAGTTTCGTGTTGGGGTCGAAAGCCGAATCAAAGTGGATCAACTCAATACAAGCAGATAAAGAAGGAGGCTAAAGTAACAACATGCGGCCGTATGGTTTTAAAGTGGTGCGACCGCACAGACCCATGCAGGGTTTTCTCGAGGGACGATAGTTTCTCCTATGCGACCGTATGGAAATGTACAATGCGGCAGCATGGTACAAAAATCCGGCAGAATTTTTCTTTTTCGCGAATTTTCTTATTTTGTTAGAATTTGATATCAATTAGACTTCTTTCGATATTTTGACGATTTTGCACAATTTTAGCTAGGTTTTTAGCTTTAGTATAAATATTCTCTCCATTACATTGTAAAGGATTTTTTTTAGCAATTATTATTGAATTCAAGAGAGGTTTTTGCTTTTTTCCAATTTGTTCTTCTTTGAATAATAATTTAGAACTTATCAAGGATAACTCCATGTGGTGTTCAACATCGGATCGTGGGTTCTTCAATTTGTAAGCAAGGGGTCCACTGCTTTACCGTTATCTTTGGGTTCTTTGTTTCATCTTATCGGGTTCAAATCCAAACTGGTTATCAATTGATGTTCTTAGGTTCCGCATTAATCTAGTTGTGGGTTTCGTAGTCTAAGTTGCAATGGGGTTCGCATCAACGGCGGGGTTGGAACTTCAGGAGCACTGCAAGTGGCTTCAGGTTCAAGGTCCACTATAATGGGCTCCGCTAAACTTGCTAGAATTATTCAAAAAGGGATAGCAACGGGTATGCAAAAAAATACTCGAGTAGCAACAGGGTTCACCCTCAATACGCCATTCACTCTGGAAGTCCTCACGCATCCCCTCCCCGATAGGTTCAAGTATCCTTGGATAAATGAGTATGATGGGACAACCAACTCCATCAATCATCTTAATGTGTACACGGATATCATGAACTTACAGGTTGCACCTGATGCAGTAATGTGCAAGGCATTACCTCAAACCCTCACAAATGCAGCTAGAGATTGGTTTTCCACATTGGAACCGAACTCTATCACCTCCTTCTCAAATTTGGGCGATAAGTTCTCCACTTTCTTTGCAAGCAGCAAGCGAATCAGAAAGACGGTGGTATCACTCATGCAAATACGTCAAGGACCCAATGAAACACTGCGTAGTTTCATGACCAGGTTTAATAAGGAAAGGCTTCAGATCCTCGATCTACATATCATCGATGTAGTCTCAGCTCTGACATACGCCATTAAGTGTGAAGCATTCAAGATGTCCTTGTCCCAGACCCTGCCAAAGTCAGTCACCGAGCTATTCACACGAGCTGAGAAGTACATCAATATGGAAGAAACCATGGCCCTAAAAGAGAAGTTTCCTCATCGAGAAGGTTGGATAAAAAAGGGCAGCATGAGTCCAGTCTGAGACAAGATACACCTCGGGTCAAGCCAAGGCAGCACCCCTCCTCAACATCCTTTACCCATTTGAACACTCGAGGTCCAACATTCTGATGGAGATCAAAGATTCGAGGAAACTGAAGTGACCTCCCAGATTGCGGTCTCCCCCCGACACTCCTGATAAGAGTAAGTAATATGATTTCCATAGAGATCGTGGACATCAACGGAAGATTGTTTAGCCTTGAAGCGGGAAATTGAAGCTCTTATAAAAATGGGATTTTTGGGCTCTTACGTTAGCAATGACAAGTGCCCAAGGAATAATCAGAACTAAGACAAAGGCCCAAAGGGTCGGGGAAACAAACAACCAATTGCAGATACTATCAATATCATTGTCAGAGAAACAGCCTCAGGGAGAAATTCTAGCAGCGGGCGTAAACAATATGACAGGCAGCCTCCAATCATCTCAAGATCAGATCTTGGTTGTACAGAGGACATCACTTTTGGAACGGAGGACTCGGAAGGCATAACATTCCCTCATGATGATGCTCTGGCCATATCGGCCATCATCGCCAACTTTGAAGTCAAGAGAATTCTTATAGACAACGGAAGTGTAGCTAATGTACTGTCTCATGAAGTCTTTGTTCAAATGGAAATCTCATCGGAGCAGCTCAAGCCAGTTAAAACACCCCTCCAAGAATTTGGAGGTGGGGTCATCACCCCAGAAGGTATTGTCGGGCTACCTTTAACATTGGGGACAAAAGGTAAATAGGTGACGCAGATCACCACCTTTGAAGTTGTTCGTACTCGAATGGCCTACAACACCATATTGGGAAGACCATTGCTCAACAGAATTCGAGTTATTGTCTCAACTTTTCACTTGGCAATGAAATTTCCTACAAGTAATGGAATCGGGGTAGTTCAAGACAGCCAAACAGTGGCACAATAGTGTTATATCTCTAGTGTCCGAAGAATTAAGGGAAACGTCATGCAAGTTACAAAGCTCAAGCATGAGATCCATGAGAGACTTGCTCCAGTGGAGGGATTGGGATTGGGATTGGGAGAGGGAGAGGTCGAGCTCGAGCCAGGCAAGAAAGTGACAACGGACGGGAGTTAGATACAGCAATCATGACTGAACTACTGAGTTCTCTCTCCCACAACATCGATATATTCGCTTGGAAAGTTGAGGACATGCCTGGAATCGACCCAGAGGTTGCAATGCATAGACTTAACATAAATCCGGAGGCAAGACCTGTAAAGCAAAGGAAAAGGCAATTTGCACCAGAAAGACGAGAAGTCATAAAGGAAGAGATTGCCAAACTTGTTAACGCTCAGTTCATTCAAGAAGCACAATATCCCGATTAGCTTGCTAACGTTGTTCTTGTCAAGAAAGCTAATGGGAAGTGGCGAGTCTGCATTAACTTCACAGATTTGAATAAAGCATATCCTAAAGACAGTTATCCTCTACCTTGAATTCACAATCTTGTGGATAGCACGTTGGGTCATATGCTATATAGGTTCTTGGATGCTTTTTCGGGGTATCACCAAATACTCATGTTAGAAGACCTCATTCATGGCAGACTCGGCCATCTATTGTTACAGGGGTCATGCCCTTTAGACTAAAGAATGCTGAAGCAACGTATCAAAGGTCGGCAAAAAAGATCTTCCCCGAGTTAATCGGGAAAATGGTCGAAGCATATGTGGATGATATGGTGGTTAAGAGCAAACAAGTGAATGGCCATGTCTCTGATCTTGAGGAAGTGTTTGCCAAGTTATGGTGGTACAACATGAAGCTCAACCTTGCAAAGTGTGCGTTTGGGGTGACATCTAGAAAGTTCTTGGGTTTTATGATCACGCACAGAGGAATAGAGGCAAATCTCGATAAGATCCAAGCCCTGATAAGGATGGAGGCCCCTAAATGCAAAAGGGACATTCAGAAGTTAATTGGTCGCGTAGCAGCACTGAACAAGTTTGTTTCCCGGGCAGCTGATAGGTGTTTCCCATTTTTCAAACTACTTAGGGAAAATCAAAGCTTTAACTGGAACGAGGAATGCAACTTAGCTTTTCAGGAGCTCAAACAGACGTTATCAACACCTCCAGTCCTTACCAAACTCGAACCCGGTGAAACGTTGCTATTATACTTGGCTGTTTCTCAGAATGCAGTAAGCGGGGTCTTGGTGAAGGAGAAAGGAAGTGTTCAGTAGCCTGTTTACTATGTAAGTGAAGTATTCCTTAATGCAGAGACATGATACACACTTGCAGAATAGCTCGCCCTCGCTTTGGTAATAGCTGCTAGAAAATTACAACCGTACTTTCAGTCACATCCAATTGTTGTGCTCACTAACCAACCTCTTAGACACATACTCTAGAAGTTGGATGTCTTAGGAAGACTGTTGAAATGGGCAATTGAACTTGGCAAATTTGACATAGAGTTCAAAGCACGACCTGCAATCAAAGCTCAAGCTTTGGTTAACTTCATAGCAGAGCTCACTCCGAGACACCTGGAAACACAGGTTAAAAGCCTGAGCACGACCTTGAAAATATGGGAGATCTTTGTAGATGGAGCATCTAATAGCTCGGGCTAGGGGGTCGGCGTCATCATCACCAGCCCAGACAAGGCTACAGAAATACAATGTGCGCTCAGATTTGAATTTGAGGCCACCAACAACGAAGCAGAGTATGAAGCCATTATCATAGCCCTGGAACTTGCAAAAAGTCTTGAGTTGGAGCATGTTAAATTTTTTAGTGACTCAAAGCTAGTGGTTGGGCAAATCGAAGGGTCTTTCGAAAGGAAGGACGAAAAGATGAGTTTATACTGTCTAAAAGTGCATGACCTTCAAAGGCAATTCATAAGTTGTGAAATCCTGAAGGTGGCTAGGACTAATAACGTCAAAGCTGATGCATTATCCAGACTTGTCTTCATGGGTGTGGATGGGCTCGATAGAACTGTACACAGCAAGATAGTTGCAGAACCTAGCATAGCTCAAAAGCCAAGTGTTATGGACATCGACCATGAGCCCTCCTGGATGGACCTAATAGTTGATTACATAAGTAATGACAGCCTATCTGCAGACCCTCGGCTTGCTAGAAGCATTTGGTATAGAGCTACTACATATTGTCTAGTCGAAAGAGTCCTGTTCTGCAGAAGCTTTACACTTCCTTATCTAAAATGTCTCAAACACTCCGAGTCTTTGCAAGCCTTGACTGAAGTTCATGAAGGCATTTGTGGAAATCACCAAGGAGCTCGAGCTCTTGCATATAAGTTGATAAGGTATGGGTACTACTGGCCAAGTTTAAAGAAAGATGATGTGGATTACGTCCAGAAGTGCGATAAGTGCCAAAAATTTGGCAACATCATACATGCTCCTACTGAGGAACTAACATCCATCCATTACTCAGCTCCTTTTGAACAGTGGGGAGTTGATATTCTTGGGCCATTCCCCTTGGCTTGAGGATAATTAAAATTTGTAGCTGTGGCAGTGGAGTATTTCACAAAGTGGGTAGAGGCCGAACCACTAGCAACAATTTCGGAGCCGAAGCTTAGGTCATTCATATGGAAGTACATCATATGCAGGTTTGGGATACCGAAAGTCCTCATCACAGACAACGGAAGGCAGTTCGACAATCCGTAATTCAGGAGCTTCTGTGCCAACAATGGGATTGATCATCGCTTGACCTCGATATCATACCCACAAAGTAATGGGCTCGTCAAAGTAACTAATCGGATCATATTACAGGACTTTCGTACAAGAATAGGGAATGCCTAAGGTGACTGGCCTGATGAAATGCCTTCTATACTATGGGCATACAGGACTTCGCACAAGACAGCAATTGGCGAAATGCCCTTCATGCTTGCTTTTGGATTTGAGGCTACCATCCCAATCGAGGTTAGCCTCCCCACAATAAGGAAGCTCAAGATGAATAAGGAGAGATAAATTACTGAGCATCTTGACATGCTTGAAGAGGTAAGGAAGCAGGCCTCACTTAGAGCTGAAAGTTATCAGAACAGAACGGCAAAGCACTTTAACAACAATGTCCAGACGAGGAGGTTCAGAGCTGGCGATCTTATCCTTAGAAAAGCATAAGCTGCCGGACACCAACCAAGAAAGCTCGGACCAACATGGGAAGGACCCTTCGAGGTCATAAACAAACTAAAAGGTGGAATCTGTAGCCTTAGAGACACATCGGGGAAGCCGCTCCCAAGGCCATGGAATACCGATAATCTGAAAATTTATTACAAGTAACTAGTTATAGCTATAATTTTTCCTTTTAAGGCTTGCATGCCCACTTTATGTTTGCTTTATTTCGTTTTTATTTTTCAGGCTCTAACACCCTAACAGCTCATGCTCCAATAAGCTCGGGTATCAACGCCCTTGAGCCCTTTTGATAATACACGAGTTTTTCTTTACGATGTCGCTTTCCTATTAACAAAATTAGCATAAAGTCGTGCTCCGAGCATGCAGGTAGTACCTTAAAATTAGCATAAGATCGTGCTCTGCACATACAGCTAATATCTTAAAATTAGCATAAGGTCGTGCTCCGTGCATGCAGCTAATACCTTAAAATTAGCACAAGGTCGTGCTCCGCGCATGCAACTAACACCTTGAAATTAGCATAAGGCCGTTCTCCGCGCATACAGCTAATACCTTAAAATTAGCATAAGGTCGTGCTCAGCGCATACAGCTACACCTTGAAATTAGCATAAGGCCGTGCTCCGCGCATGAAGCTAATACCTTAAAATTAGCATAAGGCCGTGCTCTGCGCATGCAGCTAATACCTTAAAATTAGCATAAGGTCGTGCCTCGTGCATGCAGCTAATACCTTAACCAAGTTGGCATAAGGCCGTGTCCCACGCATACAGCTAACACTCGACCAATAGAACCAGACACACGACCTCAAATATGAACAGGTCGAGCATAAAAGACCCCGACCTTTTCGATTCCAGAATGCCCTCGCAACAAATAATTTTGAGATCGAGATCGAGCAGGAAATAAGTTCACCTCACGTGACCAAGCCCAGTCTTATCATTTAAATAATCAGCGACCCAATGGTCGCCCATCAATATAATAAATTGAAAAATCAGTACCCAACACTAGTACACGAACTAGTTGACCCCAAACATAACAATACACCTTCGAGCTTAGAAATTGACGCCCAATTTTTAAAGTAAAAGGATCGATCTGTCCATAGTTTCAACAATTAGTATTGTTAAGACATACAATACACTCGAACTCTTACACAAACTTGGGCTATGGACGTCAATAATAAGATATAAAATGTCATGTTTTACATCCATTAATAAATTCATTTTTGTGACTAATTAACTCTTAAATGTACTAAGTACCCTTATATTTTGATTTAGGTCGCAATTGGATGATTATGGCATAAATTAGAGGAAAGGAGAAAAGAATGACCAAAGTGAAAGAAATCAAAAGATCAAGGACTGAATTGTAAATATCCAAAAGTTGAACCGGGAGACGAACAATGGAATGAAGATTCAAGAGTTTTAGAGGTCAAGTGGATGAAGAAAGAAGTCAAAGAGGTGAAATATAGTCGAAGTATAATCACACATCAATTTCTGATCGAAGAAATAATGCACTGGTTTTTAGCATCATATTGGGACCCATTTTTGACCCCGACCTCGTCACCATCCCCATCGTCGTCATCATCATCAACCTCTAAAGCTCAAGCTCGTCGCGAGCTCGTTCACTGTCTTCAAATCATCGGCTACGGGCTTCAGATCCTCGGGGAGTTTGGTTCTGAGGTATGATCGAGCGAGCCTTAGCCTGTAGTGGTAAGACCTGACCCGTACTGGCCAAGCAAGGTCTTGAACTCATCTAATTTTTTAAAGTCCTCGATTGTTTGAACCCGGGTCTCTTCTCGAATCTTCACTAGCTTACCCTCGAAGTTCTTCTGAGATTGAAGAAGCTCGAGCTTCGCTTCCTCCACCTCGTCCTTAGCTACCCCGATCTCCTCTCGTGCCCTTCGGAGATCTATCCTTGTGACCTCGAGAGCCTCCTCAAGCTCGAGGGCCCGTTTCTTTGTACGCTCTTTTTCATCCTCAAGCTCTTCAAACCTTTCAGAAATATTGAGACCATTCAGGGTCTGGCCCTGGCCACACTTAGGGACTACATAAAAGAATTAGAAAACTATTAGTTCAAGCACAAAAGATCGAAAACAAAGGATAAGGACAGATCAAGATCGTACCGGCAAAGTTAAAATTTCAAGGGCCTTAACCCCTCATAGAGGGCGACTTCCTTTTCATACTTGTCCACGAGCTCCTTTATTAATGCACACTCAGAATAATCTTTGAGCGCGCTCGTGGGAATGGGCTCGAGGTAATTATCAATCGCATTCGAGGCTCGAGGTGTAGAAGCCCGAGCTTGTGTTTTTTGTGCAGGTTGAGGAGTTGGGGTTGGGCTCTTTGATGTCGAGGTCTGGCCCACCACACTTGGAGGAACATTAGGCGCGACCTCTCTCGCTCTCTTCTACCATTTGCCCTGAGTTGGGGACTTAGGCTTTGGCCCTTTGGCTTTGTGGTGCACATTCGCGAGCAAGCTGGATGGGTCAAAAGATATCTCTAGTTCTGCAAACAAAGAAGTCAAGGCATTAGCTCGATCTATAGGTCAAGACATCGACATGAAAACACAAAGCTATAAAGATTCCATACCCTCGAGGCCTTTCACAATAGCAAGGTCAAGTGTGTCGTCCTCGAGCAAGTAATTGATCTTATCTACAAGAGGATCATGGTTTACTAACCTCAATCTATCCCCTTCTAAAACCTCGAAGTAAGCCTGTCCATCATTAAATCTATCGTTATCGAGTATTTCCCACTTCGGGCTAAATGGATGGTTGGGATCTTGGGGTTTCACAAAAAAAAAAAAAAAGCTCCTTCCAACCTCGAAGGGGGCTCGGGACTTCTGGTGTCCTAAATCCCCCTTTTGTTGACAAGTACACAAAATAGTTAAACCCCAGAGAATACTTCATATCGAAGACCATCATTAAAAGGTCAAGCCTGGGCTCGACCTCGAGGCACCTATACAATATAAAATGTATACCAACATCCTCCAACCATTCGGGACTCGTTGACCCGAGTATAAATAATAGGATGTCAAAAAATGGTTGAAGAAAGGATGGAGCGGCCACCTCAGACCGGCCTTAAGGGCATCTCTAAAAAAGGTTATCTCTCATTCTCGAGCTCCTAGTACGGTTTTAGTAGGACCTAGGGCTCTGACGTCACACGTTGGCATAACCTCAAACTCCATAGCTCTCTTAATAATTACGTGCTCCTTATATTTGGTAGGCTCCTTAGGATAGGTTAAGGTGGTCTCACTCTCAGTACGCGAGCTAATAGGGATAGCCATGGGAACAATAGATGTACCTAGATCCTCAGGACTATGGTTAACATTCGAGCCTGACCTAGAAGGGGTGCTACTGTCGCTAGTGCTGGACCCCTTACTACTGCTACCACTACTCGACATTATATTATAATCAAATAAGCAACTTAAAGGCTCGAACTCTTACCTTTTTCGACGATCGCTCACCAACCCACTATCCCCGAACTCGAGCTCGAGCTCAATTTACTGAGAGATGAGAGTGAAAAGTGAAAAATGGGAAGTGAAAGTTGAGGTATTTATAGGGGACTGTGGAATACCAACGGTCATGCAATCTCAACCCTTAGACCAAGACACGTGGCAGGCATCTAATGTCGTGCTCCGACATTACACGTGGCGGCCATCTAAGGTCGCTCTCTGACATCTCGTTAAACGGTCGACACGTGGAAAGACACTTGGACATTTATGCCTCTACATCTTAGCTCATAGATCAAGCTTGGATGGAAATCTACGACCTCGATGCACGAGGGCCAATGATGATCCCAGATCTTGTCAATCCCGAACTCGATCCATGAACCCTGATCACTTCTCATGAACCCCGATCTTAATACCCCCTAAAACTACCAAACCAAGGTCGGGCATGTGAGGTCAGGTCTGTATGTTAACTCGCCAGTCCTTCTATATTATCTATGAGAACACTAATCCTATTTTGACCACAATCTTTACCCTTTTTTATTCCTTCTTCAACTCTAACAATGGTTGAACACTTGGAATAAAACGCTAACTCCTTATCCTACGAGGATAAGGATCACACATGGGTGAGTCCTTCTAGGACTCTATTGTCAACACCTATAAATACATAACCTGGGCTCATTCTTGAGGTACGTTTTTCATTATCTCCAGTTTATAGCCTCACGCACTAAATTTTCTATCTGACTTAAGCATCGAAGGGACGACGAGCACACATCTCGTTGCCTTTGTTTCAGGTATTCGAAGATCGTTCATGTTCATCCAAGCTCGAAGTTCGATCATCAAGCTCGAGATTATTCAAGTACTATTTTTTGGTAGCATCAAAAGTCATTTCTTCAAAGTTGTTATCATTTTCTTCAATAATTTACAAATTACCTGACAAATAAAGTTCAGGAATTATATTTTATAATTGTTACCAAATTATATATAGAAGTATGATTTTACATAGGATTTTTTTTATCAGATTTAACAAAATATGTAATTTACTAATGTATTTAAACATAAATTATAAACTTTAAAAGCATAGTATAAAAAGTACAATTATCCAGAATCTACCATGTCTTCTTCTTAACTTTGGTACCTAAAAAAACACTTCATTTTCAATTTTTTATTGTTAATTTGTTGTCTTAATTACCATATTTGTAACATGTATTACTTATTTTCTTTGTAATATTACTTTATTTTAAAGATTGATAACATATATATTGTAAGTGTTATACTATAAGTCCCATCAACTTTGAACATACAATTTAATATATATTTGATGTAATTTTATGACAAATCTATTATTTAATTAATACTCAATTAGATTAAATAATAAAGTGTGTAGATTCAAATTTTAGTAATTTATTAATCACAAAGAGTTGATATTGTGAGATACAAATTACATATAATTGAATCTTAAATTATTTGTGATCGTAAGTAATAACAAAATATGGATATCGTTACTACAGATAAACCATCATATGTGGTATTTTTTACTTGTAAAGTAAGTAACTGATCTCACAAGTTAAAGTGTGGTGACACTTATAGGAACACGTGAATGTCAATCCCTTATATGAGGACAGACATACTTTAGTGATGTTGAATGTTGCTTTACTAAGGGTTGACTAATACATCATTATCAAGAATCATTTGAAAGTTGTGAATGATTAATAGAGGATTCGTCACTTTTAAATAGTAAGAAATTATGATCTACATTTTGTACAATTAACTTGATAATGAAATCATTGGTCAATGTGTACTCATAAGTCGAATATGATCGACAATTGAAATTGACAGATATCCATATTTCGTGATTGATTGACAAAGGGATTGTAGTTCCACGATAAACGAACAAGTTTGATTTTGTCATACTATATGACATTTTTATCACATGTATTGTCCTGACACATTGTTAGATGTCAATCTGGGACAATAGATATGAATTAGTGATAAATTAAAATACTCATTTTAATTTATCGATTTTGATTAGATCAAAATAATAATTTACTTAGTTAGGTATCAGGATCAAGAACATAATAAGTCACACACAAAAAGAGAACTAGAATAATGAGATTTGCCAATTAATTGATTGAAAATTGTCGAACGATCAATTAATTGGGTTGCTTGTTGATAGACCCAAATATATTAATTTGATTAATTAATTCATTGACTGAATTTAATTAATTTAATTGGGTTGCTTGTTGATAGACCCGAATTAATTAATTCATGAACTGAATTTAATTAATTAAATTAATTAAATATTGGACAAAGTTAAATTTAAGAGACGAGTCAACCCCACTTGCACTTATATTGATAGGCTGCTAAGGTTTAAAAATAAGAAAATTAAATCCCACCCTACTTTTAAAGATCAATATTCTAATATCAGGGTGAAGATTTCATTATTCGAAAATCTGATATTTCAAATTTAAATATTAAATATCATATATAAAAATTCCTTTCTCTCTCTCTCTCTCTCTCTCTATGTCTCTCCATACCTTTCTCTCCCCCACTACAATAGCCCATCTTGGGATGGAGATCAAGAGGCAATTTCCCCTCATTCGGCGTCGGAACCACCCCTATCTCTCGGTCGGGTACTTATATGCGAGGCGGCTCTATTTGTCAACAATGTAGTGCCACCACCACAAAAGTGGCTTATACCTATCACTACACACACCCTGAAGTGGCTCGGCTGCAACGGCACTATTCTGCTACTCTATCCATCTCTCTCTTCCCTCATTTCCTTCTCCATTCTCTATTTATCGACGCAAACAGCATTGTGTGCCATCGCAGCACGAAGCAGCCTCTGAAATCATTGCAATTAGCTCAAACTAGCACTGACAAGCCGAGATGCAACATTGTGTTGTAGCCTTTGAAATATTTGTGTCGCGGTTTCTTCCTCCGATCTGCTGCTTTACCAGAGTTTAAGATGTTTTTGTTGATGATTGTTGGTGTTATGCAAATGGTGATGGTGGTGGTAGTAATGATAATGATGATTGTGATAACGGTGATGATGTAGATTTTGGATCTTGGTACGTGGTGGTCGTGTTGGTAGAGCTCGTTTGATGGTGCTAATGTTAGGGTGCCAGTGAAGCTGTGATAGTGTTTGGTTATTTTTATGGGATGGATTATGTTCGTTATATTTGTATTTGGTGGTGGCAGCAATTAACGATGATGATGAAGACAGTGACACTGGTTGTGATCGTGATGGTAGTGCGGTGGTTTGCTTGGGATAGAGTGCGGCATAGGGTAGAAGAGGACTAGTTGTGACCAATTATTTGGTTGATTATGATCAGTAATTTGGTTAATTTGTGACATAAAAAATGTGATTGTGACTCACAATTTGTTAAATTGTAACCAAGAAATAACAATGACCTAAAAAATTATCAATTTGTAACCAATAGTCTGATGATTTATATCTGTATAATAAGTTGTGATTTATAATATTTGTTATTTGTAACCACCGATAAATAAGTTGTGACTTATAAATTTTTAATTTATGACCGATGAACAAATTGTGACCTATAAAATTTTTAATTTGTGACACATACAAAATTTGATTTGTAACCGAAAATAATATGTAACTAACTAAATCATTAATTTGTGATCAAATTGTATAGATAAGTGATCTTAATATAATTAATTAATAAACATAAATACATGATTTTTGAAATTTGAAACATTTAGTCTTAGTTTTGAAATGTGTAATATTTAATCTATTAGTTATGAATTTTTCCCTTCGAAAATTCAGTAGAGAAAACAGTTATATTCTTGCTAGTACAAGAAAAAGATCATAGTTCTCCCAATCTTGTTTCCTGTATGAATTTTATTGGAAGTTGTACAATTAGATAGTTGTAGATTGCAAATCGTGATTGTTTGAGTTCAAGAAAAACAAAGGAATTTTACAGAATTCAACAAATATATAATTTCTATCACAATTTTCATTTAAACACAAAGTAGATCCTTGATGAAAATTGAAATTTTTATTTAAATTTTGCTATACATGTTAAGTGAATTTCTAACATATGTTACTATCTTATGTTTTTATTTTTACTTCGTTATCTTAGTTTTAATATTTTAATAATGAGATAATGTTCACTTATTTTTAAAATTTTAAAGTAATTTCAATTGTTAATTAAGTAAAATGGGTGTTAGGTGTGCAAATTGATATGAAACAAGACACGAATTAAAGAATACTGATGTGTATTTTAGTAGTGTCCTCGTGTTATCAAAGATGTGTATTTTTTCTCAGTCGATTTGCATGTTATCCTATATCGATTAATTAGTTTTTTAATATTATTATTTATTTTTATACGTATGATTTACATTAAAATATAAAAATAAATTTATTCGAGTTAAGGATCATGATTTCCATCCCTATCCTTTTACAATCCCTGCCCCAGGGTTGGAACAATGTAGGACGGATAGTATAAGTATGATAAGTGGTAAATAAAATTCAGAAATTAGCAATCAACAGGACCACGATAAAACCAGGTGACAAGCCCAAGGACGTTGCAAATTAAACTGGGCTTCGAATTCTGGCCCAAATTGAAAATGGCTCTTAACAGGCGAGTAGCCCAGCCCAATTGATATGCAGAGATGACTTCAAGAATTGACCGACACTAAACAATTTTAGTCCCTTATTTATTAATAGAATTTTTTAATAAAAATATTAAATTTACCAACATAACATTTTATCAGCCCAACGGGAAAAATTTTCGTTTATAAAGGTACGAGAAATATTTTCCCAAATGTACTTTTCTAAATCGATACAATAATGATTCAAAACGATCAGATATAGGTGCTTGTTTACTAAAATTTTATCAATTTTCAATTGATCAAACTCCAACTTGAATCACATTATTTATCTGGCCTCATATAGCAATTACGCGGCATAATTGACATGTTACCTTAAATACAAGGTTGTAATTGTAGTTTGCAGAATTGAAGGAGGCGCGATCCTTTGACTTAGTTTCCTTGTCGAGTCAATTTGTTCCTCCAGTATGACGGTACGTGAGAATCCAAATTTTGAATAGTGTTGTCACGAGAACTTCTTTTGAATCGTTACAACGATCCGGCCAATATGTTGCCACTTTTTATAAAGCAACCCTTTAGATGCTTTCTCTGCTCATAAAGAGATTTATGTTTATTTTGTAAATTTTCAGTTAAATGGAAGTTTTAAGAAACATATCTTTAACTTCCGGTTGATTGTAGATTGTATAACAGACCTTTTCATGTTTTGAGTTCTTAGGCGCCGCCATTTGCCAGAACTTCGTCGCTATAAATGGCATTCACAATATTTTCCATATATTTGAATTAAAGAGTGTGATAATTTGCTTATTAGAATAATTATCAGATTTCCAAAAAAAAAAAATGAAAAATACAGAAACTTGGTTAAGAATGGAGGCTTATTAGTTATATTTATATTGTCACGTTGAGTGATTTAACTATTTTTCAAAAAGAATAATGTACTTTGTTATCAATAAATATGAATTATCATTATTCAATGTAGAGATATATTAGAAAAAATGAATGTAAAATTTATAATTTCAACATATATTAATTACTTTTATCAATACGTGTAAAAATAGAAACAAGTCTATTTTTGTGGGATAAAGGTGATAATAAAGAAGTCTTATAGCCATGGCCCAGAAAGCTAAGTACGATCCAAGAAAGAGTTGCATCAACTCAATCCTCATTGGTCTACCTCAATTAAAACTCATAACCATATTTAACATCTGTTTGATTTTGCTAAAAATCATATTTCAAAAGATTTTGATAAATAAATTGAAATATGTGATTGAAAAGTTGATAAAAGTTATAGATCCTAAAAATACGTGATTAAAATTACTTGTTAACTTTGATTTGAATTTTTATCCAATTTTTTAGTTAAATGTTATTAAAAAAATTCAAACGAATGAGATATGTATTCAAATAAACCATCACAAATTGAACCCTTCACGTATATATTGTCTACTAGTTAAGGATTTGATAACTTGAATTACAATTTAAGTTTCTTGTATTTTTGTCTACACCTGAAACTCCGCATAGATTTTGAAGTATCCGCGATTTTTTTATTGGACGCAGCCCCTTTTATGACGGTGATGTACAAACATCAAAATCCTTGATTTCGTAGACAGAGATATGCATGGCCATAAAAACATGAGATTCTGTGGAAGACTTTACAGTTGCTTCAGTTAATATCCTTAGCCATTCTTCCAACCATGGAAGTTATATACATACAAAAACTAATTCATAAATTTGTTAGTTATTGAGCTATTTTATTTACATTAAACTTTTACTTACCCCGGTTGGAAACGTTTTGATTTGAGGTTTTTGTAGCGGAACGAATTAATATTGTGGGAAAAATAAGATCTAAACTTGTTCGAACTCAAAGATAAATATCGATAGTTTGGTCCTGATGTATTGAGAGCTGGATTGAATTTATTCTCATTAGGAATTGTGAAAATAGGATTGTTAGTTCCGTGGGAAAATATGTTTGTAAACTATAAACTATTGTGTAAATATTCTTATTTCAATTTTACGTTTTCTCTAAAATGATAAAACATGCTCAATACATATAATTCATGAAAATTCATATAAAGTTTAATTTAATTGCAAAGTAAATTAAGAAAAAATGAACAAAATCAATATTTAATTTTGTAGCTAGAACTTTGAAACAAATCAATTCTTGATTCTAGTAAATAGGACCATAACTTGAACTAAATCGAATTGTTTAGCTTAGTCCCATTTTGGTTCGATGATACAAAAGACAAACTTAGAAGTTGCAGTGATTGTTACTTTTTTAAAGCCCTGTAGCCTTTCATTTCTTTGTGAAGCTTTGGAAGAAAGAAACGCTAACTAATTGATTGTCACAA
The DNA here is from genome assembly GCF_002742605.1 of Olea europaea var. sylvestris. Taxonomy (NCBI): domain Eukaryota; kingdom Viridiplantae; phylum Streptophyta; class Magnoliopsida; order Lamiales; family Oleaceae; genus Olea; species Olea europaea. Next base: position 179,133 of record NW_019232161.1, read on the forward strand.
ATTCTAAGTTAAATATGCCTAAATTGTTGGGGAATTTTACTTCAATTCTCTTTATTTTTATTTACTCATAGAATCTTTTGTTATTTAGAAGAATATTAGCAAATAGGAAAAATAAAAAATATAATGCACAAAGTAAACAGAGCTTCTAACATTTTCACTATATGAAAAATTGTTACAATCATATAGAATTTCATTCACCAATCCAATCCCCAAGTTTTACAAAGGAAAAAAACTCGAGCTTTACCACACTTACATTTCTACCCAATGTACGAAAAGTCTCAAGATACTATGCTCACATTATTTTTCTCTCAGATCAACTCTCTGGCCACATCTAAAATAATGAAAAAATCCACTATTTATAGGATCAATAACCAAATAATAGAGTTTAATTTAAACTCAAACAAAACTCTTTTAACTCAAGAATGATTCCTTCGTATGCAAGACTTCAAAATCGGCTGTAAATTGAAGACAAAATTTTGTAAGGATTCTACTCTCAACTTTAATTAAAAGTCTTCCATATAAGAACGACCTTTTATTATTTGTAATAGAAGTCCTCCAACTTTTGACTTTTGAGGCAATTACTCAACAATCTCCACTTTGCCAAAAACGAGTAAAACTCTTGTCATCTCTTCTACAAATTTTAATCACAATACTTGAAAAAACAGGTAAGTCATTGACACATTTTAACGGTCTCATACTCCACCGTATGAGTATAACCATTCAGAATTATTCGTGAACTCTGAGCATTTCATCGTCTACATGTCAAAACAACCCTGCTGATAGTTATGGTGCAACTCCCCTACTGACTTTTCTAAAGAGTTCATCAGCCATCAACATCACAACACTACCACATACCTACACACCTTGCATCAAATGTTAGTCAATACTATTGCAGATATGCTAATCCCGCGCCAGTAAGAACACATCATCCATCATGACAACTGGTGACATGCCATTAGGATGTTCTCATCTTACTTTACAATATCACATCCACGTCCTCCTCCATGAGGAGAGACGCATTGTCCGACCCAAGCAGTTAGCCGACCCTGCTCTACTTTTTGAACAATTTCTCTTCACGTGGCCAGTTTGATCGTTGTTCCAACAAGTTATTTTCTTCCTCATGGAGTTGCTCTTCTTCCCTTTTTCAATCACAAGCACAGCATTGCCAGATGGGGTATTCTGTCCCCCTAATCTTCATTCTTCTAAGATCGAGTTGCTTGTCACTTCTACGAAACTCACGATTTCCTTCCCACACATCAATATTGGCTTAATATGTTCATAGGTAGATGGAAGAGACCAGATGAGCCATAGTGCCTTATCCTCATCATCTATCTTCACTCTAATAAACTCCAGTTTTGAAACAATCTCGTTGAGAACATTCAGATGGTCTGAGATTTTCGTGCATGCCTCCATGCGCAATGAATGAAATTGCTCCTTCAGGTACAATCAATTTAAGAGGCTCTTCGTTTGATATAATTCTTCTAGCTTTTCCAATACTTTCTTTGCAGTAGATATTCCATGAATATTTGCACGAACGCTTTTAACCAGACAGAGACGTATCATGCTTGTAGCCTTCAAATCCAATTCTTCCCAATTCTCGTCGCTCATACTGGATTCAACTTCCTTACCAGAACTCTTGGTTAGTTTTCCTTTCAGAGCCTTGTGCAATTCAGCATGAACCAATAAATTCCTAACTTGTACTTGCCACAAGCCCAAATTGATTTTCCCGTCAAATTTCTCCACATCATATTTCAACGACAACATATTTTTCTATTGCTCTAATACTCCGAACTACCTAACGCTCTAATACCACTTGTTGAAAAATTTTACGTCAATTTCCTTTATTTCTATTTACCCATAGGGTCTTTTGTTGTTCAGAAGAATATTAACAAATAGGAAAAATAAAGAATATAACCCACAAATTAAATGGACTGTCAAAACTTTTTACAATATGAAAAATTGTTACAATTATATAGAATTTCACTCACCAACGCAATCCCCAATTATTACAAAGAAAAAAAATAAACTCGAGCTTTACCACACGTACTTTTCTATCCAAAGTACGAAAAGTCTCAAAATACTAGACTTACATTATTTTTTTCTCAGATCAACTCTCTGGCCACACCTAAAATAATGAAATACATCCACTATTGATAGGATCAATAATCAAGTAATAGAGTGTAATTTAAACTCAAACAAGACTCCTTTAACTCCAGAAGGATTCCTTAGTGTACAAGACTTCAAAATCAACTGTAAATTGGGGACCAAAATTAGCAAGGATTCTGCTCTCAACATTAATTAGAATTCTTCCACACAAGAACTACCTTTTATTATTTGCAATAGAAGTCCTTAGCTTTTGACTTTTGAGGCAATTACCCAACATAAATCTTCTCATTCAAGTAAGTATTTTATACGATCGAGCTTAAACACATAGACGACATATGATTGGTGAAGAATTCAAGATCTGGGCTAGATTCAGAACCTTAAAGATCAAGAAACGTTTGTTTTTTGAAAACATCTTTCCTTTTATTTGAAATAATCGAAATTTTGTGAGTGCAAAATTTAATATACATTTCGATTTCAGACAAGAAGAGAGCATTGAAAGAATGTCACAAAAGTCTCAATGTCAACGAAGAGTATCTTGGTGCATTTAGAACAAAATCCTATGGTGATTTCTTCGTAAAAGCTCAATTGCTAGTAAATGAACCTACATCACTAGCTAATTACTGCCATCAAGGGTTCTTAGAAATCTTTAACCTTGGCCAAGAAACTATAACACAAGTTCTTGAATCAACGGTCCTTTCAAGAAAGTCGAATCTCAAATCCCTTCTCTTTAATTACTTCGATATGAGTGTGGAGGCCTCAAAATTCTACAACTTCTCAAAAGCATAAATCAAGTTCTAGCTGATTACAAGTTTATTCATCAAGTTCTTGACACCATTGATGACTTTTCTTAGGGAGAATTTCACTTAAACGTGCCTGAGCTCCTTTCATGCATCCTTTAATCTCAACAAAGATTTTGAGTGCATCCACGAAAAATACTCATCAATTCTTCAACTCCTCAAGTCAAACGAAAAATGGTGATGAGGAAGATTAAATTGATAAAATGGTTCAACAATGCGTCTGGGGTATGTGTGACATTAGCATGTGGCATGGTCGCTGTAGCAGCCATGGTTGTAGCAGCGCATACTCTAACCGTGTTATTCATGGAACTCGCGATATTCAACTTATCCATGAAGCTATTGAAGAAAAAACTTCTTAATATTAAATTCTTGAAATATGGATTTCTAAGGAAGACTAGAGAACAACTTGATGTGGCTATGAAGGGTACATATATGTTGAACATGGAATTCAACACCATGAGTCGACTCATTTGCTCGGACTCAAGACAAGATTGAACATAACAAGGCAATGATTCAGTTTTGTTTCGACAGGCAGGAAGATAAGTTTTCTTTCCAAGTATCGAAGGACCTTAAAAAGGGTGAATTCAGGTTTAGAAAACAAGTGTAAGAGCTTGAAGAACGAGTACTTGTGTCTTGTCACAATTAATCGAGCTAGAACTTTGTTGATTAAAGAAATTTACAAAACCTCGTGTAAATAATTCGCTGCACTAGACATTTTTTTCTATACAGTTATTATTTTTATTGTAAATACTATTTCTCATGTAAATTAACTAAGGATCCGTTTGATTGCAAATATGAAATTTGGGTGGAAAGAAAAC